>NC_044500.1:26212057-26337057 GCF_902362185.1 Chanos chanos
TGGGCCTTTGTGCCCAGTCTCAGAGATTGCCCAATAAAGCATGCACTCCTTGTTCAAAAGGTAAACAGGTGTCTCAGAACTCTGGGAACCTTCTGGAACCCAGGTCTAGGCACCGGGAGTCTTACATGGCAGCTCTGTGCAACCCTGTGAACATTGAAGGAGGAGGCTGTCTAGCGTCTGTGGAGGAGACTTGGCCAGGGTTGGGCGAGGCAGAACCTGGCTGTGAACAGCAAGGAGCTGGTTCTGAGTGTTTCCTTGTAGGCCATAGTAATCATGTGTCACATATGAAGCAAACTCCAATTCAACCAGGTCAGAACTCACATCATTTTGGTCAGAACCCCATCGAGCCCAGTCAGAACACAGTGCAATCTAGTCAGAGTATAATTCAACCATGTAAGAATTTAGTCCGACCAACTGAAAAGCCAATTCAGCCTGACCACAACTCAGGTCAGCCGCAGTTCTCCCACCCAAATGGACAAGTTCTTAAATTAGAAATTGACAGAAAGCCAGTGTCTGATAACAGACGTGTCTGTCTTAATGATTCATTCAGGTATGACCAATATCCAACGCGTTTGATTGGGCAGAAACCTCTGAAGACCCAGGCCTTGCCTAAAATGGGACTGAAAGCATTACCTGACCTGAGTTCCCACAGACAGGAAGCTGTTTTCAATCAGAGCCCACAACTCTTAGGACAAGTACATTTAGTTCAGGACCAATACGCTCCGAGACAATACCACCCCAACTCTCCTCAGAACTCCACCCCTCAACGAATAGGACATAAACTTTTGCACTCTCCCAAATCCAAGAACACAAATCAGACAGTGGACCATTATCTTAATTCTCCTTCGGACCATAACTCATGTCATCATGAGGGACAGTCTCAGTGCAGTCCTGGCATTCCTGGAGATGTCTTCAAGCCATCAGGGAAGAGCAAGTCCAAGCCACGCTCTTTGTCTTCAGTGTCTGAAACAGCCAGAGAGTGCCTGCAGTCGCAAAAACTGACCACTAGGAGTCGCAGCGACGTCTGCCCTGATGTCATTTCTATGGTTCCTTCCATACATGTCTTGCATAGTAAAAAACACATGCCTTTTGTGCTGGTATCTCCCAAAATGGAAAGACAGCAAGGTGGTAAAAAAGGTAAGAAGGGAAAAATATGTTTTCAGTGTGAGTTCCACCAAAAAATGAAACCAAAACAGTATCTTTTTGGTTAGGAGTGAAGCAGTGCAGCAGGGGCTTAGAAGACCCAGTAAACTAAGACTAAATTGAGATGTTTCTTTCCTAAAATGTTTCTTTTCAATGACTGTATAATTTCATTAATTCTCTTTAGAGTACACATATGGTGCTCCAGTGTGAAGGGTGGCTTTTGTGCCTGTAAGATTGTGTGGTGATCTTAGCTTTTGCAGTACATAATGATCTAGTTTTGTTTGTGTTTTCTGATTTTCAGGCCAAATCCCAGTGGTCTTTTATTTTTAACATAGATGGTTTTGACCTCTACCGCTTTCTTTAAAACCACCCAGTGCCATAAATTTGGATTTGACTTTAGTTTGTGTTTAAGCTTCATTAAAACAAATGGTTGTTTGAAACAAAGAAAACAGAAAACATGTCAAACTGCCATTGAGAAACACTTGTCTGGTCAGTGTCTGGAAAAACACATTCTGACAATGTCCTCATTCACACCAAAGCAAATGCTTTACGACGAGATTTATTTAAAAGACGACCATGACCCTCCTCCACGGGTAGAAAAGAATGTGCTGCTGTCGCAGTTGGAAAGGTCAGCCTAAAAGAGTGCATAGCAGCGGAGAGGTCAGAGGTCAAAGGGCAGGAGCGTGTGCGGCGCTCCAGAGGGGGAATTCCAGTGCTCCTCTTCTCTTCTCTAGCTCACTCCTCTCACTAGCAGAATGAGGGCATTCATGCCACCATAGAGTGAGACAGAAATAACACCCCTTGTCTCTCTCTCTCTCTCTCTCTGTTTCTCTGCCGTGCAAGAGGGGACTGTGGACTGGGTGGAGTTTCTATTGAACTGGAGGAAGACTGACATTCTTCTATGAGACAGGGTCATAACTTTAAAAAGAGACAGATTATGCAAGTATGCGTATTTAGGGTAGACGACACTTTGTCGCGAAATGCACTGATCATAAAGCGTTCATAATGACTTCATGATGCATCAGGAATAGTGTAAAACTTCTTTACAATTCTGTGTTGTAAAATAATCCCTGTGTCTCATTTTCAGTTAAACTAATTGATTCATGTAGACAACCCATACTCCAGAGTGCTTAGGTTGGAATGCATTGTGTAATGGCGCCCTCTAGAGAAGCAGAATATGTTTGACGGGCATATTAGTGTTACTGATGGGATTTTTGGGGTTCTTTAAAACCAGATGCTAAGATTTACCCACAGCTGACTGGAAAATTGACCTGAAATCTTTGTGGACTGTGTGTTTTGTGTCATCAAATGGTTAATTCTGTAAGACACTGCAGCAGATGGCACTGAGGTCAGAGGGAGATTTTGAAATGTGCTTGTCAGAAAGGATCAGAACTTCACACACATGTACAGACACAGACACAAAAACACACACATTACACACACACACACACACACACACACACACACACACACACACACACACACACACTCACACAGACAGAATCTCTTTGGGTCCGTAGAATATCAAAGAACAGAATGACAGTCAGGGAGTTCTCACACACACAGCATGTCAGACAGACTGAGCCTTCCTATAGAAATCTCTAGAATGTGCTCTTTAACTGTCACCCAGTGAGTTTGAGATTTAAAGCCCTCTGAAGAGGAGAGAGGATTTTTTTTAGTTGAGAAGAATGAAATAATGTATACTGTATCTATACAGTATTAAAAAATGGGTCATGTTCTGCTTTAGGTTCAGTTTCTACTCACAGAAAACCGTGTTAAGTAAACTGTAGAGTTTTTTTTGGATTATGCAAATTTTTTTTAGTGTGTATATCATTTACACTTGTCAGAGTAAATGCTGTTCTGAGAGCACTTAACAACAGTGCCCTCTACCAAGCAGTTGTACCTACGCAGGTGTTGTGAACAATTCTGAAATAAACCTGAGACTAAGCCTATGAAGTCTATGTGGAGTGATCAACACTAGGAAATTTGCAGTATGGACATGGTTCATTGAAAAAAATCACTGTTAATGCTTATGATTTAGTCTCTCACAATTATTCAGCTATTAGCCTAATTCTACACTCCAGCTGTACACATAAGCTGTTTGGTGATTTGTTGCTGAAGCAATTTTTCTTATTTCAATAAAGATGTCCAGTCTGGGAAAGCTGACACCCAGAGCCCAGCCACAGTCAATGGAGTGGACAGAGAGCTCCAGACAGTCCCTAGTAATGTCCTCTCAGCGACCCAGACACAGAACCTTCCCCCTGGGCACAGAGCCCTCTCACAGGACCCCACCACCAAGAGTCTGCTTCAGCTGGGCATGGCTTGTCTTCCAGGTAATTATGGCTGTAGTGGTAAGTAGGGGGTGTGACAGAAAACTGTGGTTCTGTGGTCCATGGCTCAGTTCAGGGTACAGGTGAAGCAAGCCGAGGATTTTCTTTTCTTTCACTGAATGTGATACCACACCAACACATATTCCCAGTACAGGAGAACACTCTACTCTGTTTGCGTTTTTGATCATTAAGAATAACATACAATCATAATTTAAAGCTGGTGTGGCTTTATTTTTTCTTTTCATTTCTCACTGTGAGAACACATATGCACAGCGCTCAGTCTGGGGCGCGTGTAGGCTGTGACAGAGGGGATGATTAGAACAGTTTCAGCAACAGCGTCGATTGAGTAACCATTTTAAATAAAAGAACGAAATACGTGTCATCATTTTTGAGACCATAAATAATATATGTTACACTGGAACATATGAATAAATGAATATACACATATACATACTGCAAAAACGAACAAAATAGATCTATAGATCTAATCTCCAGGCTTCATGAAGCTGGAAGTAGTTTTTCTTACATTGAAGTCCCTGTGAATTGATCTGAGGAAGGTTAAAAGAGTCGTTATTATTTTGCAGTCGTCACGTGCTTCTTTTCTTCTTAAATGCCGAATTCGAGGGACAGTCATAAAACTGAACCCCCTCCTGCCTCATTCAAATCACCGGCGTGGCAGTGCTTTGGGTCTCGCCGTTACGGTCATGAACAGCCTTAAAATAATTGTTGCTCAAGTTTAATTTTCTTATACTCTTTGTCTAAAAGAAGAACCTTAAAATAAAAGATGTTAAAGATAACCTTTCTTTCATGTTCATTCCTTGCTGTTTGGATGAAGTTTGTTCTTTTTGTGTGAATTTTTATATGCTTAAAAAGACAGAAAACTTCAGTTCTGAGTTGGTTGAATTTTCTGTCAATCCAAACTGATATAAACCAAACTGGCCCTAAAGCTGAGGTAAAAACCGAACCGTGAATAGGGTGAACTGTTTCACCTCTACAGATGACCAAAATCTGTTTAATCTGTCTGACTTTAGAACAGCTGCTTGGGGCACCCATTTGATAACCTGAGTATGGTTAGGCTCTGAAGTTTTTGTGTCTTTCTTTGTGTGTTTGATTTAATAAAAGCCAGAGTGTGTGTTATGAGAATTTCTTTTACAGCGGTGCCAGATAAATACGCTTGCATGCTCTGTCATTTGTCTAAATTAGAACCCACTAATCTTGACTAATGTTACTAACTGTGCCTAACTACTGTTGCCTTTGTTTATCATTTTAACAACATACTCCTGAAACACTTACATACTTAATCTTTCTCTCTCTCTCCCTCTCTCTCTCTGCCATTCTTTCTCTCTCTCTTTAATGGAAACCAAATCTTCTTACTCTGCACTCTCTTTTTTAAACATCGTTTCCGACAACAACAAGCTTATGCTTTACGCTGACCTCTTCTTTTTTTTTCTTTTTAATTCTTTCCATCTCTGTCCGCAGGAGGTCGTGACCGCTCGGGCCGGGCTGTGGTGGAAGTTTATGGGGACAGAAAGGGGTGGTCATTCCCTCTGCTCACCCCTCTTGAACTCTGCAAACTTTTGCTTTACCTGCACTCTGTGCCCAGGTACTGTTACCTCAGTCTTTACTGTGCAACAAACCCAGGGATCATCACTTCATCATGTTATCACTTTAAAATATTGATAATACTTGTCTCACACAGTGAATAGATGTAAAGACAGAAGAGTGCCTAACTCAGTCAGTTATTTTAACTACTTCATTCAGTACTATCTGAAACCCTACTCAACTTTATTCGGTACTATACTAAATCCTATTCTACTTCATTCAGTACTGTATGAAACTCTAATCTACTTCACTCAGTACTATATGAAACCCTACTCTACTCTATTCAGCACTATATAAAACCTTGTTGTACTCTATCCAGTACTATATTAAACCCTATTGTACTTTGTTCGGTACTATACCAAATCCTATCCTACTTCGTTCAATACTATATAAAAACTTATTGTACTCTATTCAGTACTATATTAAACCCTATTCCCCTTTGTTCGGTACTATACTAAATGCTATTCTACTCCATTCAGTTCTATAATAAACCCTGTGGTACTGCATTCTGTACTATAATAACCTCTGTTATACAGCATTCAGTAATATATTTAATTCTGGTATACTTCACTCAGTACTAGAATAAACCCTGCTATTCCTGGTGCAGTAATGAGCCAAACCCACTAATACTTAATATGAGACTTTAGTACTTAATGCTGTGATTTGTAAGTGTGTGTGTATTTTGACCAGAAGATGGCAGTAAGAGCCTATCATCTAAGCCATCGTAAACTCTCCCCAAAATACCTTACAGAGTTTGAGAAGGATTAAAAGCAGATAGTTCATGTGGATTTAATTTAAAGGATTATTCTAAGAACAGCCCTCACTCTTAGACTGAAGTATTCCTATGTTCTCAAACACCCAAATTTCCCTGCCTGGGGATTAATAAAGTGTTATCTTATCTTACCTGAAGCATTTTTTTTAACTTTTTCTGGGCCATCCTACACACCTGTACTGTTTAAGCAACAACAAAATCACACAGTAGAGAACACAGCTAAGGGTTTGAGGGCAATGTTTATCCTGTCAAAATCACTCTTGGTTTTCTCATGTCCAGCCTTGGCCAGGGACCACACAAACTTAAAAAAAAAAAAAAAAATCTTACACTTATAAAAATCACTCTTAAGGTCAGTCTCTCTCTCTCTCTGTCTCTCTTTCTGTCTCTCTCTCTGTCTCTCTCTCTCTCTCTCTCTCTCTCTCTCTCTCTCTCACTCTCTCTCTCTCTTTCACTCCCTTCATCCGGCCACTTTCAGGAATATACAAGCTATAAATGACAGTCTTTGTGAAGTTGCAGGGGAAAGTTTTCTCCACCCTAGCCCATAACCCCCACCCCTTTTTGTTTTTCCTGTTTGGTCAAACTGGTTATGAGTCTGTTTAGCACTGGCCTCCTGCTTTGTGCAGTGCTCATGAAAACTTCAAAGCCTCCGTCTGTCCTTCTCTCTCTCTCTCTCTCTCTCCTTCCTCTCTCTTTGTTTCTCTCTCTTTGTGTGTATAGGCAAATTATAACACAGTTCTTTTCTTTTAGTAGTCTAAGGAAAGAGTAAGGGAATGTAATTTATATGTCTATATATGAGAGGGCAAGAGAGAGAGAAGGAGATGTGTGTGTGTGGTGTGTGTGTGTGTAAGGAAGAGCTATTGCGCGATATTTAGTCCCACACACAGACTCGGAATATAAACTGAGCCTTCAAAACATTAAAGATTTCCTATGTAGACAGATCCTGGCTATTATCATTATCATTATCATTATCATTATTATTATTAGTAGTAGTGGTAGTAGTGGTAGTAACAGTAGTGTCAGAGCTGTGTTGTTGTTGTGATGGTTACTAACACACTGTGGATGCACAGGAGAGAGGTGCGTGACCTGGGACTGACAGTAGTCATTGATGGCAGGAAGAGCCTTCCTCCTCCAGTCTTATACAAGGCTCTGTTATTGGTACAGGTGAGCTCTGCTCCACTGCTCCTCTGTAATAAACAGCAAAACACTGACATTATCATAAAACATTGCGTGCCTTGTGTCTCTGTTAAGTTTGGGCTGACTGCCTAAATATTACATAAAAAATACAGTCGTGGCAAAATCTACCCACTGTTCTCTGTTCATGCAAGTCTTTTGCTTTTGAGTTTACTCTTCTAGGTTGTATTATTTTCTACTATAATTAAAGTCTCAAAATCCCACTTTTTTGGGGGGTGTCACACAAACATCTAAGTTAGTTGCTAATAAAGCAAAGATGTACTGCAGTAATTAAAGACTTCACAGTGACATTTTACAACACACATACACACATTCATACACACACACACACACACACACAACTCTGAGGCTTGTTTCTGTTGTGTGTGTTGTAGGAGCAGGCACTCCATGCAGTACACAGTATCCTGCTGTTGGTGGATAAGGAACACAGCCCTCGACCAGAGAGACAGCCTGGCTTACAGGTCAGTCTAAACACAACGCCTAGTGGATTTGTGTCCACGTTTACAATAGTCACACATATCAGAAAGCGAGAACAAACTTTTCAGCTACACTAAGACAGTTTCAGGCAAACAGCACAGCAAGAAACAAGTCAACATGAAACCCATGACACGTTTTTTTTTTCTTTTATAAAATGATGCTGCCTGTAAACATATTTCTGTGTCAGATGGAAGTGGTGACATCTCTCAAGGCTCTACATAAGTCTGTTGATGGACAACAGCTGACCTCTGACATGGGCGGGACTTTCCCCTACAGTCACAGTGACTGGCTGCAGTTTTATCAGGTAGGGAAAAGTCAAGTCTCTTCTGTAATCCAAATGATAAAGTGGTTTTTTTTTTGTTTTTTTTTAAAGTTTTTCCTTTACTGAAAATATGTTTTGAAAGTATGTTTTATTTTTTAAAATTCAGTCTGACATAAATACATTACTTCAGACCTTTTTTCCACTTCATTGTTCAGTGTGTCTGAATCTGCTGCTTTAAGTGCTGCTGGCTGGACCAGCTCTGGTAGCTCTGGAGTAATACATATTAAGCATTGAGCATACTGATCAGGACGTGGCTACCGGCAGCAGCATGAGGGTCAAATGTCCTTACAAGACTTATCTGAAGACAAACCTCTATCCTTAGATGCTGTAATGAGACTCTGAAGTGCACAGAACACAGCTCATGTATGTATATGTGTGTGTTTGTGTTTTTGTGTGATTTACAGAAATTGTCACTCTTTGAGTTGGACTTGCGAGAGTCGACATCATTGCTACAGAGGGCCATTGTGAGGCTGAGCTGTGCCACGAACACCGATACTGCCCAGGTACTCAATACACCCCAAAACACAGACACACGGATATTCATCAATACACCCCAAAACACAGAGACATGGATATTCCTCAATACACCCCAAAACACAGACACACGGATATTCCTCAGTACCCCCCAAAACATACACACAGGTATTTCCGATTACACCCCCCCCCAAAAAATACAGGTATTTCTGATTAGACCTAAAACAAGTGCACAAATACTTCTCAGGTATCTGACTCCAGAATCATCTGCTCTCTTTTGTTTAGCCCAGAAACTGGCAAATGTTTCTGCTCCACAGACATCATGTCTGTAAATACTAAAATTTTGAATTTGGTTTCCTATCCCAAAATTACAGGACGTGCAGCGATGTATCCAAGACCAAAAGAGCTCAATGAAGGAAGTGCTTGAAGACACGCAATTGGTCACTTTGCAAAGAGAGGGTGGGGCCATGCTGGCCAGAATGCGAAAGGAAGAGATTCGATTGGCTCAGTCTGAAGATTACAGGTATGTTGTTTCGGGTTAATCAGAAACTCAGGGCTAATTATCTTAAACAACATATAATGTGTGTGTTTAATATACCACATACAACAAATACTGAAAATATGACAAGGTGGAAGAGTTGGGTTACGACAAGATGCATACATATGGAAAACACTTCACCATGTTACACTTCATGTGAATGTTAATGGATGTTCCTTTCTCAGTAACTTAATGAATTCAGTTTCCCTCGGTTTGTTTCTTGTAAGACACACAGCGACAGCCTTTTGAAATTTAAATTGTGTGTGTATGTGTGTGTGTGTGTGTGTGTGTGTGTCTTTACAGAGACTCAGTGGAGGAGGTGACATGGCTGTATAATCAGGTGGAGGAAGGAGTACATACCCTAGTTATGAAGTCTAACCAGTCACTACAGCATCTCAACCAGCTGCTCCAAATCAGAGAAACAGAGGACAGACTCAAAGAGGTGAAGTTCAGAAAAATCCTGTAAAAAGTTGACGAGGTATAGGATAACACATCAGAAGAAATGCCTACACTCTCCACTTAGTTTCCCAACACTTTATGTCTAGAAAGATACAACTGGGCATCAGTCCAGAGACTTATCTGTCTGGACATGAGAGCCTGTGCTACATGACCAGGTCTGCAGTTTAGTGCAACACTGAAGTTAGTTACCAAGGCAGCTTACCATCCTTTACATAACATGTAAGAAACAATGTGGTGCTCTAAGCAGGTAAGATGTGCTTAAACTTGTTTTAATCCCTTGCAAAAATATGTCAGATTAATAATCACAGAGGGGCCTTGATTAATCGCTGGCCTTGTTTCTGATTTTGCTGGAGCTAAAACATATTCCAAACATAGATGAGCTAAAACAAATGCTCAGGCTGCTTAAATGACCATACAGCTAAGCTAAAAAAGAATCATATATATGAATAATATATATATAATAATAAAAATGGAAATGTAGAAGTCATTATGGTGTAAAACACAACACTAAATACAACCGTAAACACAACACTAAATTAGTTGAGATTCAGTAATATACCAGATTTAAACAGAGAGCTTGCCAGCTTACAAGTATGTGTTTCCAGTCCTACCCTTGACATAATTTTCTATTTTTCAGCACACAGTGAATAA
Source organism: Chanos chanos (assembly GCF_902362185.1). Taxonomy (NCBI): domain Eukaryota; kingdom Metazoa; phylum Chordata; class Actinopteri; order Gonorynchiformes; family Chanidae; genus Chanos; species Chanos chanos. Next base: position 26,222,017 of record NC_044500.1, read on the forward strand.
TCTTAGTTTTTCTTTTTTTTCAATGACTGCCCTATGGTTGTTCCTCCCAGATTAGGGAGTGGTGTGAGACAGAGGAACAGTCATGGCTAAAGACGTGTAACCCAGCCGAATCCAGCCTGAACACCGCCGAGCAGAGGCTTCAACACTTAAAGTCTGTCTTAGCTCAGGCCAAGGTATGTCCCCAGAGACCAGCGAATGGGAGAATGACGCATGTGTCCCAGTTGACTAAAATGGTGCAGCTTTCTGATATCTTTCCGTGGTGTAGTGAGGGTCTTGAGTCAGATCATCTGACATCACCTGATCAGTCAGACAATTGCTAACATAAAGGGGTGCTAAATGAAAGCTAAAAAAAGCACTAAATTACACTTTGCCTTAGCTGTCAGCATTAGCACTGTCTGGGGCGGATGTTGTTAAGTTCATGAGCTGTCTGTTGTTCTGGGAGGATCAGCAGGACAGGGTACACTCCTTGTCACCACATTTCAGCAGTTTTTAGCATGAGTGTTGTGTTATGTGGTGCAAAACAGATGGCATAGTCATTGTAAATACGTGTTTATTGACTGGGTGTCAGTTCACTGGATAAATCATCAACCTGCACATATGTATTATGACACATTTATCTGATTTGATTCATGATTGGACACTTAAAGGTTTTTATAACCTGTTATAATGCCTGTATATGAAGAGGTTTCTTTAACATGAAACATAATGTGGATACAGATATTCATGTCCAGCTTTACCTCACATACCTAGTTATGTTTCTCATTTGAAGGTAAGCATATACGGAGTTGACAAAATAAAGGCAATACGCAATGAAAAAAGATTTTGGAAACTGATACTCTCTCTCTGGCTATTCCCAGTGTGAAGTAATTTACTGTGATGCAATTTAATGGTGATTAAATAATCACCATTTCATGCTGTGTTAACTGCACATATTTCATATTGAGTTAAAATATTAATATTTTAATTGCATAAGAGATCTAACTGATGTCCGAATTGTCTTACTGGTCACATACACCGCAAAGGGGCTTGATATGTTATGGACAACAGTGTCAAAATGTAATGAGGACATAAGCCAGGAAGAAAAACTACATCAGGATAGTAGTGTAGTGGCTGGGAGCTGTCGCTCACCATCAGGGGCAGACAGACCGATTTAGATTGGTCGCTAAACACGAAACGAAAGTTTCAGAAATGACCTCAGACCAACATCTGTGACCCAGCCTCCAAAGAAAAAAAACAACAAAAAAAGACTCGTGTGTCGTAAACTTCACAAAGATGGTGTTTCCTATAGATTCTCAGACATTGTTTGTTACTCAAGCTTCATGAGCAACAACACAGACCTTCATGCACTGAGCACAAAATTTGGAAAGTGATAAGAAAGTGATACAGCATGATGAATCTTTCTGCCCGGAGGTGGCTTGACATTTTCAGTCATAGCTAAGTCATACTTAAGTATTCACCAGAAATCACATAAATACATTAAAAAAAAAGCTGCAAGACTTTTCCTGGCATCTAGAGAAACTCATTCTGCAAGCAAAAAAAATTATGGCATTCCGTATAGTTAGGGTTGATAAATTACTGGGCTGTAAGGAATTTGAGGTGATCGAATATCTTTATGAGTTTCTCAGTACTTTTCTTTTTCATGCTCTCTTTCTCATAAGGAGCCACCCTTAGAGATTAATCTACTTCTCTTCTGCAGGAGAAAAAAGAGAAAGGAATGCTGCTGGTAAAAGAAGGCGAGAAGATGATGCAGGGACCAGGCTTTCCAGAGGCTGAGGTCTTTCACATCACTCTGACCACTTTTAAAACGAGCATGGCTGCTTTCCTGTTACGGGCCGAACAGCGCAACTCTGAACTGGAGAAAAGTGCCTGTGTGTATCGATTCTGCGATCAGGTTAGTTGGCCAACCAACTGTCATGTCACAGACTTCATATTGTTCACTGCAACACTCAAGAGTTAGTGTCACCAAAACTCAAGACATTATTATATGTTTCATGCACAATTTACTCATGAACTGTTTCATACTGGTTTTAGGCTGTGGCTCTCGCTAAAGAATGTGGGTTGTATCTGGACGACATCGAGACAGGATGCCTCCCCTTGAAGCCCAACACAGGCATGCTGAGGACGTTCGCCGAGAGATTTAAAGACTTTTCACCCCAGCGCTTTCGGGAGCTGAAGAGTAATGTGCTCTCTGGAGAAGACGTGGGAGAGGCTGAAGCTTGGAATGCAGCCTGGGCTCAGTGCCAGAGTGTCAAACAGAGATTGGAGGACAAGCTACAGGCCTCTGATGAGAACCAGGCACCTGCAAAGCCTCAGACGAAGGATTATGGGGTTTTGAAGGAGGTTGATGATGCTCCCTCTCCGGCCAGCTGTGTAAGCATGTGTGAAGCCTATTCTGGACACCCGGAGATGGACCCAGTGGAGGGTGGACCCACTGCAGCCTTGACGCAAAGCAGAGACAGTCGTGCGAGGGAGAGTGATAAGGACACTGTCACGTGTTTCAATCTTCCTTTCAAACCTGAGGGGAAAGTAAAAAAGGGTGCGAAAGCATCCTATGTAGTCCAGGCAAGTACAGACAAAGGTGTAAAAATGTCACTATTGCTGAAAAGTGCAAACACTGAGCCAACAATAGTCCAAATATCACAAAAAAATACAGGAGAGACTCAGACTTCCTCAGGGCTTAGAGCTAACCCTGAAGAGTCAGACTTACAGAGCACAGACAAAAACGAGAAGCAAGATCCAGAGCGGTCTCCTCCAACTGCGACAGCTACAAAAGAAACAAGTACATCAGATAACATACAAATGCAGGTATGGAGAAAACTGCCCAGGGAACACCACAGCGAAGCTGACCTCAGAAAGGTCGACCGAGCGTGCGTCGCTGATCAGTCGCCATGCCGCCCAGTCTTGGGTCGATCTCGCAGCGAGGGCTCTTGCATTAGCATGTTACATCCTAAGGCCGAACTTTTGGCTGTCAACACTTACCAGCGCACGGATGACTGCAAGGTCTTAACGGATGAAGAGGGATCTCGGATCTCACGCCAGGAAAGTTTCTGCTCCAGTGTGTCAAGTCCCAGACAGGGCTGGGATGGTGCAGAGGGCAGAACTGAGAAACGCCCTACTGATCAAGCCTATGATGATGCCTCCATCCCTACAGGTTCTGGTAACGTAGTCTGCAACCAGGACTCCCCAACATTCCTGACAACCCAACAGCCCTCACAACCAGAAGAAACCAGCAGTAATGGGCTGTGAGTAATTCCAGTTTCCGGTTCCACAGTATCGTCCAGTTCAAAGAACATCTGTTGGGGTTTTCATTTGCCTGAGAAATTAGTTAGGGATGAGTGAACTGATAAACAGTTAAAACCAAAACCTGTAAATATACTAAGTAGGTGTGCCTGTTTCCCATAAAATTAAGTCTTTTACATGAAGAGTCTTCTGGGAATTCTCTGGGTTTTAAATAGGAGGAATAAATATTTGTAATACGCACACTAGATGAATTACTAGAGGCAAATTGTGATAGCATTTCCTTCCCCATTTTTTTGGAGCACCCCAGGACAGGAATGCCTCTACACTGTGTACATTTACAACACATTAGCTAGGGGTGTGCCGATCTGATACTCAGTATCGGTATTGGTCCGATACTGGCCAAAATCACTGGATTGGACATCGGAAAAAAAGTAGGCTATAATCCGATACAATCCATTAACCTAAACTATCACGTAAATGCTTAACTAAACTGTGAGTGACATGCTCTAAAGAGGGATGGCCATTAACGTAAAAACGCTTAACGTGGCTTAGAATAGCGTGCAATGATCACCAAATTTCTCTCAGACATGTCTTGTCATAAACACCTCCACCTGTCAAAAAATCAAAACCGAAATCCTATGAGTATGGATGTTATCTTACATTTAGCGTTTTCCTCTCCATTGACGCCCATAAGGAAAAAGCTTAACGTGGCTTAATGTTCCAAAATAGAGTCCAGTGTTTGCCAGATTTGTCTGACACATGTCATAAACACCATCTCCCATCCAAAAACAAAACTAAAATCCAAGGAATATGGTAGTAAGGCCTAATATCAGCCATACAAAAAATAAAATCTATTTGAATAAAAAATCTAAATCTGTGTTAGAGTAATTTATAACAGACACTCAGATTCTCCAAAGTCAAGGCAGGTTAGTTTATTCTCACAGCGAGGAGACAAGTCACACAACGACACAATCCAGCATCACAGTAGTGAGTTGTCTGTCTTCTAGTTTGCATGCAGTATTTATAGAATAACAAAAGCGGTTATAAGATTCTTAGGCGGAGCATGTTAAATGCGTACAACACGGTTATCTTCTTGTGACAGCAGTTTCACTGTTTGCTTTTAACATCTTGCGGTTAGTTGACCTCTCATAGTCCCAGGTCATGTTCTTCTTTCTGCTTAAATGCCCTTAAGTTGAACTTTGTTATAATATTTAACATTTGACACCTCTGCACACGGCATCTTGCATGTTTTGCGCACAATATCTTATATTTGCACACGATATGTTTAATTCGGTTGGTTATACTAGGCCTACATGTCTACCGTCTGAAGAGCATCCTGTGGTTAGTTCACTCACCACTCTCTGTGAAGCGCATCTAGTTTCAGTTCTTCACGTGTCTCAGTTCAGCGTCCCCAGTTGAACTTTTGCTGAACTCTAGTAAAACATGATCATGGCCTTATTACATACAAAGGAATAACATATTTTTCTGACAGTCTATTACATCCAAACTGTGAGTTATTATAGATGTTATGGTAGACAATATAAGCACCATCCCACAGGATCTGTAGGATCTGTACTGTGTCACTATGATCTGGTTATTCTGATTTTTCCAAACAAGTTACAGTTAGCATGTATAGAAGGTCAACCAGAAAAACAGAGTGGATTGCCTCAACTCAGTAACTTTAGACCTGCTCTAGCGCTGAGTGAAAATATCAAATAAGGCACAGACATTTGATTCTGTTTTTTGTAGTAGAGGTAAAGTTGTTTTTTGGGGGGTGCTGTTTCAGTTTATACCTCTGTTGTTGTGGTAGGAAGTTGCAGTGGATTATGGAGGAGCTGTTACAGACGGAGAGGGATTTCGTCCGGGCCCTTAGCTACGTCATGGAGCACTACTTCCCAGAGCTGGATAGGCCTGACGTTCCACAGGACTTAAGGGGACAGCGAGGAAGCATCTTCGGAAACCTGGAAAAGCTACGGGACTTCCACCAACATCACTTCCTCAAGGAGCTGGAGCTTTGTGTACGAGAGCCGTTCCGTGTGGGACGCTGCTTCCTTCGGCACGTGAGTAAACTGCATTCATTCATCTGATAAATATTCAACACCTGCATTTTTCTCTTTCCTCTGAAGAGCCAAGTGTGTATTTTTTTCTTTAGGTTTATATAACTGAATCAGTGGAAATAAATGGTTCCATATACGTATTCTACTAACTATAACATTTTTCAGTGCCCATCAGCCATTTTCCCATTTGCCAGTGTGATGTCATTTCGGTTCTGGTTGCAGAGTCTGAGATGCTCTGCTATCTCTAACACCACCATTGTCTTTCCCTTCTCCAGAAAGACAGTTTTGGTCTCTATGCCCTCTACAGCAAGAACAAACCTCGTTCAGACAACCTCCTCATTAACCAAGGCCAGGACTTCTTCAGGGTGAGAGAGTGCTGGTCTATCCTGATCTATGACTTATATATCTATGACATATATCTATGACGTGTACAACTACCAGTCATGCTGTATTTTCCCCTCTTGTAAGTCTCACATATCATTCATCTTAGTATGGATGAGCCAGGCCAGTGCACACTTCCTCTGACCTCTTTTTAACCTTCCTTTAACCACTTTTTTTAATTTCATACCACAAGATGTGAGGCATTGCCTACGTAGATGCAGGCCTTGTTACGTGAAAAGTATAATGCAGCATTACCCAACCTTGGGGTCGCCTGAAATATCTTACAACTGATCCGAACAAAAAAAAGATACACACACACACACACACACACACACACCTACACACATATATAAAATTAAAAAATAAAGTTATGCACAGCTAACCAACCAATCGTATCCCCCTTCATAGGAATCGAAAGAAAATGAACGAGCAGCGAATGTAGGCCTACTTCAAGAGGGCAATGACAGTTAATGACCGAGCTTTGAAAGCATTGTTTGAGGTGAACCATCTTGTTGCAAAGGCTATGAAGCCACAAACAATTGCAGAGCCTTTGATGTTGCCAACTGTCATTGAAATGGTAAAAATGATGTGTGGGGAGCTGGGTTTCCGCTGAGATTTTTTTTCTTGTCAGTCCCGTGTCTAGAAAGAATTTATTTTACTGTAACAATTTGAAACTTACCGGTCACATTTCAATAACAGTCCATGTTACAAACGCAAATATAATGCACACCAAGGTTGACGAAAGAATGACAGCGACCTCAAACCAGTTTGTCTATCTATTACGAAACATCTGTAATCTGTTTAAAAAAGGTAAGGCCTACATGGCATCAAATGACCTACCAGGTAACACTTAATTTTCTCCACTTTTTCCATTGCGGCAAAGTCCTCTGCTGCCAACTTGATATCAGATGTGTCCAGTGTGTCTTAGCAGCTTGCAATGTGCACAAGCTGCGTCACTCTCTCCTCGTCTGGGCTGTTTGGCTGTCAAAACACAAACATCCTGTTTAAGGATAGGGATAGGGATGTTTGTATGAGCATTATTTTGACCGGCAAGTTTTTATTTTATTGGGGTTTTTTTTTTATAAATTTTACCAGACAAAAACTGGTAATTACTGGCTAACGGAAACCCCGGTGGGGAGGAAGAGGCTCAAAAACTGAAGACAATACCACTCTCTGAAAAGAAGGGTAGAGGCAAGATAGGGTACAATAAATAAAAGATGTAAAATTAACGTTTACTCGTAACATAATATTTCAAAGTAGTCCATGCAAATCAAAACATGTCGATGTTGTGAATGATTGGGGTCAAAAGAGTTTTGGGATTACAAGTGGGGTCACCAGCCAAAAAAGGTTGGGAACTAGGCCTGCACAATATGAGGAAAATCTGCGATGTGTGGTAACATTGTACAATATTTCGATGACGATACGACTGGTGATAAAAAAACAAATATTGAAGTTTTTAATATTGAAATATTGAATATTGAAATTTTACAATTTTATTCTCGTAATATGAATTTTTCTCGTAAAATTACGACTTTAATCCTGTAATATTGCAACGTTTCTCTTGAAATATTATGACTTTGTTTTCATTAAATTATGACTTTATTCTCATTATATTATGACTTTTTTTTCTCAATTACGACTTTATTCTTGTAGCATTACTCCCTTATTCTCGAAATCTCCGAATTTTTTTCCCCTCAATGTGACCCTAATACTCGTAATTCGTAATTTTGAACATGCTTTTATTGAACAAATTGTTCGGCATGTTTTACACACTACCTGTCTGTGTAACACGTCGTCTCTCCTGAAACCATAGCAGAAGTGCTGTTTTTTTTCACCACAAGGTCTTCATCAACCACATTTTCCGTGCTCTTCTCTCCTTCCTCAGCCATTGTGCTAGTTAATCTCGCAGTTGCCATCAAATTGACACTAATTAATCTGAAGGTACTTGACGGCTAGCTGGGGCTTCATCTGATTGACCAAATGGTGTGAATGCATGGCCCATGAATCCAGGGCTCCATCTGATAGGTCAAATGTTTGCATGCTGAATGTGGATGCAGGGCGCATGTTATCAGAATTAGTTTTCTTATTCATTGCGTTTCAGGCAGTCTTTTGCGATATGTTCATCGCGCATGTTCATATCGCGATGACAATGAAAATACTATTTATCGGTCAGCACTATAGGGAACCCCTGGTATAATGAAAGGAAATCATTGTCAATGAGTGAGACAGGGAAAGTGAATCTGGTTGAAGATACCTGTCTGAGCGAACACAGCCTGTTGTATTCAGACCACTGACTGCAGTCGCTCAGTGTAGCACAGCTGAAACTCATGAAAAGCATGAATCCCAGAGACATAATGCACATCTGCATTGTATGACACTGACCTAAGCAAGTGTGACACTCTGAAGGTGAAGGTGATGGTCACCTTTGTGACAGAAGGTGATGGTCTGAAGAACAGCCTAGTGGAAAGCACAACATAAGCTGATTATCCTGTGATCTTGAAACAGTAATGGCACCAAGGAGAAACTGTTTAAAGAGTCCTGAGTCCTCAAGGGTCTTTCTGTATGTGTTTGCTTAGAATCTTACCTGACTTGTTCTGTGATATTTCTTGCAGCAAAAGCAGCAGCGGCTGGGTGACAAGATGGACTTGTCCTCGTACCTGCTGAAGCCAGTGCAGCGCATCAGCAAATACAGTCTGCTTCTGCAAGACATGCTCAGAGAGTGTGGCACTGGCTCACACAGGAGTCGGGAAAGGACTGAAATTCAAGCTGCCTTGGAAGTCATCCAATTCCAGCTTCGCCACGGCAATAACCTTCTTGCCATGGACGATATCCAAGAATGTGATGTAAGCATGGGAGATTGGGGGGGGGGGGGGGGGGGCTTAGCTTGTAACAGTCCAGCAATGGCTACGCGATAACAGGTCTGACTTTCTGAAGTTTGTATTTGGAACATCATTAATCATTGTGGGGTACATGTCTGTGGTCAGGATGCTTAAGTTAACATAAAAAGTTGCAGGATAGTTGTTGATGAAGATATTGTGCAGAGCCAAAAATATTTGGGTTCAGTTAGTGTTCACTTATGGTGTTTGTGTGTGGACAGGTGTGTTTAGTGTGAATGTGTCTTAGCTGTAGCCTTGCTTGTGATGTATGTTGGGGGGAGTGCGTATGAAAGAATACCTCAGCCGCCGTCTTGCATATCATTCTGAATCCAATAGTGTGCCAAGAGAAACGGGAATAGAATGGTGTAAAGCCACATCTATCATCTCCTGTCTGTACATTTGAAACCAAGATAACAGGGTATCTTTCTTGAGGAGGTAGACAAATGGATATGGATGAGCATCAGCCCGATGACTGAAATAACGTTCCATCAGCAGCGATGAGAGATTTGCTTAGTTCATTTAAGACTGTGGCTTGGTTGCTCAGTTACCGTGAAATATTGTTAATGTTCCGTCTTAGAGTTTTATTGCTCAAATCGCTTTGGACAAGTACTGAAAATCAGGATAGTCCCCTGGTTCCATAGAATTTTTTTCTCAAGACTAACCAAAATGATGTTGGCTGACTAAGACTTCTGTTAGGAAATAGACCCCCTTCCTACATAGGCAATTTATGTTCAGAGGATCTTCAGAGTGACCTATTTGCTTCCAGCACCATTAACAGGATCTCACCACGGCCTCTGTTGCTGTGTGAATCTGCAGTGCAGATGGCTCGCTTCACAAATTCTGGGTGATAGTGTGTCACAAATGGTATGTGGATCATCTTTCCTTCTCTGAACCTGCACAGGTAAATCTGAAGGAACAGGGCCAGCTGATTCGCCAAGACGAGTTCCTGGTTTCCTTCAGGAAGAAGAAATGTTTCCGTCACATCTTCCTCTTCCAGGATCTCATTCTCTTCAGCAAGACCAAGAAGACAGAGGTTGGCAATGACATATATGTGTACAAACAGTCCTTCAAGGTACGAACCGCTCATCTTTAAGCATGGGTGTAAACATGAAACCTTTTGAAAACAAAAAAATGGAAACCAAGGTCCTCTTTTCACTTGTTCGCTCTTCCTTTTTTCCCCCAACAGACATCAGATATTGGGATGACTCATAACTGTGGTGACACTGGCCTGTGTTTTGAAATCTGGTTTCGGAGGAGAAAATTGCAGGACACGTACACCCTTCAGGCAGGAAGTCGAGAGGTGAAAGAGGGCTGGACCAGGGATTTGGAGAGGATTCTGTGGGAACAGGCTGTGCACAACAGAGGTCAGAGGTCAAACGTCCCTTTATTGGTTTAGAGCAAATGCCAGTAATGTTCACTACAACACTATGCAATCTTACGAGAAGCTTACAAATACACTGTGAAATTTAAGGGACCCCAGTGCATGGCTCAGATGACTTCATAAATTTTACCTAGAACTGCTATGCAGCAAATTGATAAACGATATATATAAAAAAGAAATCATTACATGCAGTGAACCGCTTTTCTTATTCATTTTTGTTTTACAGAATATGAGATCAAGAGACAAAAAAAAAAGATGTGAAACGACCTTTCTCATACCCTTTAAAGGCTCAAATGCTTTTCTGTATTGTCGGCATGAGGAAGTGAAGATCAGTCATATAAATTTGACTGAGAAGTGTCTTAGAAAAGTTCAGGCCTAACATCTCAATGTTTAATGCAATTAAACATGTTCTATATATTCCTCTATATTTTCTAAATATCTTTAACTTGAATATGTGGAATGCTTATCGGTTTTTAGTAAAAACTGTCTGCTTCCAACATCTTCCGTTGCATTTTGGAATAAAGAAAATGTGTCTTATATGTTTCTTAGGTGGACTTGGCATCTTAATCAAACAAATGAAAGTGTCTGTGCTCTTATTTTTCAAAGAGGTGTCAGGGTCACATACATACTTCAGGTCATGGATGATAAACTCAAATATCTTGCCAGATTCAAGGATGTAGCCCAAGGGTCATGGCTTTTAATAGATCTATTTTTTTTTTTTTTTGGATAAAAGATGAATTTCCTTGGGGTTCTAAAGCCCTGCACTTAGATTTCCCAACTAGTTTATAGCTTTATTGACTGGTCATTAGCAAGTTTTCCCCATCAGCTGAAATGATTATAACCATCTACTGTGGTTGACAAGCCATTCTTATGACAGCAGTATTAATAATGTCAGAAATCCCTTGGTTACTGGCGGTTCACTGTTTTTGCCTGTGCAGAGATCCGAATGCAGGAAAGGGTGTTTATGGGCATCGGATACAAGCCCTTTATGGACATTCAACCCAGCGAGGCTGCCATCAATGACCGAGCTGTTAACTGTGCCCTCACAGGAAGAGGTAGACAGCTCAAGTGTTTATTGTGTTGTGTTTTGGTGTGTGTGTGTGTGTGTGGGGGGGGGTGTCTAAATGAAGCATTCTTGACACATTGTTGACATTTCTGTCTGTCAGATTGCTGCAAAAATCATCACACCCAAATAAGAAATACCAAATTAGTGCATGACACCAAACACATTCCAGGGGATAGTTGATATATATATATATATAAAAAATTTTTTTGCTCTGGGTAAAGTCATGAGTTGATTCCTTTTTTGCTCCGTCCTCCCAGAATGCAAGGCACTGGCTTCCTCTGGGAATTCTGGCCCAGAGGGTGGATTTGCTCTCTTGCGTCCAAACTCCACTGGCTCAGGGAGCTGCATGTCGTCCTCTGGCAGCAATTCGTCATCCTCCTCCTCATCTGGCAGGGGCTCCATGTCCCCTGTGGGATACCTGTGTGACCCCAACAGAAGAGGAGACACTACGCATGGAGGTTTCCCAACCTCAGGGATACTGGAGGAGAATGATGACCAAGAGACAGGCAGCCAGAGTTTACTGGGTGGGTAAATATGATTTATTTATCAGTGAACTCATTGCATTACTCATGTCGGTTACTGATGTGCATTACGTAGCAGTCTACTTAAAATGTGGTGTTTAGCAATGTTGACTCTAAAGCGATCCTTTGGACTTTTGAGGTGGCTAACTTTAACATGTTTGGGCCCTTTACATGTATTTCATTATTCCTCTGTTAGGGCTTCTTTTTGAAGAGACTAGAGGTGCTTTCGTTGTTTTACTTACTGTTCATTTCTGTTTCTGTGCTGACACAGTGGACAGCTCTGAATCATCAGGGGAAAGTGTAAGTGGCTTTAGCAGTTCTGGTCACAGCTGCCAGTCTGTGATTGTTGGAGATGGTGAGGATCCTCCTTCTGAGCTGCGCCATGTTTCTGAGAAGAGGCCGCAAACTCACAAAGCTGGAAAGGAGAACCATAAAAACAAAACCAAACCTTCAAAACCATCTGTACCACAAACTCAGACAAGGGACCAACCACATAGCATGGTAAAAGCAATGGGAAGACCAGGTTTTGGAAGTCCATGGTGACTGCAGGTTTTGACTAGCACAAAATACTAGAGTCAAGTCATGCAGAGCCTTAAAGAGAGAAGATGCTGGGCTTCTCATGTTGATCAGTTACAGTGAAAATCAAATATAATAGAAGGAAAGGAAATCCATGATACACTGCTTAAATGTACTGGAAAAACACACATTTTTGAACTGTAAACTATAGCTTTCTTCCTTTTTTTGTTCGAAGGTAGGAACACTCTACTTTCTTGGTGATAGGTTTGTCTATAGTCCGTTACAGGACACTGTATTGCTTTTTAAAATGTGCATTTGAAAAAAAAAAACCTGGGGAAGTCTGAAAAAAAAGTAAAACTGAAAATAACACTATGAAGCAGAATGAGGGACCTGAAAGTAATTTATTTCAAATGGTTCTCAGTCCACGAAATGAAAGCGTATTCATGCGATGATTGTAAAACATAATGTTTAACGTTGTCAGTCTTCCTGTCCTCCACTTCACCTGCACTTATTGTAACAGTATGAAAGAGATACTGCAGGATGTCACTGTAACTGTCTGACAAGCGGTAATTTACCACATTAACAGATTAACAAATGGTAGTTTACCACAGTATGTGAAATAACAGAGAGATTGGCCACTGTATCCATGCTGTACACTTTACAGTAAAAGCAGTGCTTAGTGTAACTATGCTATATTCTGCATTACTGTATGTGGCAGCAGGCAATCCAGTACTGATATGAAGCCGAACATTTTATGATGTTGAAATCCAGTGTCCTTATTGCCAGTGTATTTTCACCATTAACTTAACATTATTTTTTGCCAGGTACAAGGGAACTGCCTATCAGGAAAGTCAACAGAGGTTTAACTCTAGACTTAATTTTGTAAGTACACCTACAAACTTACATTGATGGACATATTTTGTTCTAGAGGCTGTAATTTTATTTCTTATTCTTTTATTTCTTATTGCAAATCTGATATCAAGTTATCATTTAGCTAAACACTTACAAGATCTAACATGCAATGTAATCTGAATCAGTTACAATTGCTTATTACTGTACCAGTTGTCAGTTATCAGGGTTTTTGGGGTCTTGGGATAAACAACCTGCCATTGAGAAATAGTCCATCAGTATAATTTAATCATAACATTTATCTTTTTGTCTTGTCCCATACAGCCAATCTGATATGAGTTTTATTTCTTTTGATGGATGTGGAAACATGAGTCCCAGCGGATGCTAAGGACGTCCTGTAAGCATTAGTAGAGCTTTGAGCAAGTCAGCACGATATGGACCAGAGAGTCGAAGGACTGAGTGCAAAGTAGATTTGAATGACCTCCTTAGGTGTGAGTGGGAAACCTTGGTTTTGCAGAAGTGTGTGTTTGTGTCATCACCTCTCGTTCAGGTGAACGTGTCTATCAGACGACGGTGCAATTCTGCCACAGCTCAAAGCTTGTGATGTCATTGTCCAGTAGAAGAAGGGTTGGGAATGAAAACAAAGTGATCTCATTTACTTTAACATTCACAGAATCATGTACTATAGAAAATTGTCATCAACATTTACTTCAGTTCCTCAGTAGTTACACCCTCAGGTTACCTAGTTGCTATAGTTGACTCACTGCGCATGGCAGAGTCTGTGTGTGTGTGTGTGTGTGTGTGTGTGTGTGTGTGTGCATGTATGTGTATGTTTGTATGAATGTGTGTATATTTGCTTATTTTGAATAGTTGTGCCACTTTCTTTAAAGCATATTACCACTAAGAGCTCGCTGGTATAAGATCTATGATTTACTGAGTAAATACATATTTTTTTTTACCTGTTATAAAGTGACAGTTCAGATAGAAAGACAAGAGGTAAAAAGACATGTCATGTACTGTCAAAGCTCATACTTTACTGTTTTACATGGGAAAATGGTACCAACAACTCATACTTTTCTCTCAGTCCTCTCCAAATTTCCAGTCATGGAATAAGAAAGGAGGAAATGCTTGTCTGTTGATGAAACATTGTTCGAACAAGTCACAGAACAATGTGTGCTATTAGAGCTCTGTAAGCAGTCCTTCTCTACATGACCACTGTTTTCTCTCAGAGGCTGTAGCTCCCAAACATGAGGGAATCAAGCACAGGGCAGCAGAGCAGAGATTAGAAGAAATATGCAGCTTAGTTAACTACAGACTCTGAGGGTTTTGATGGGTGCCTTTTTCAGATATGTTTGGTTTTTCCAAAGAAGCCATTCCTGAAAAATTTTATCTGAGGCACATGACAGAAACTGCATGGGGTTGGGGTGGGGGGTTAGTATCACATCTGTTAACAAAACGTTCTTAAGACAGTACTGCAAGGTTTAGCTTTGTTTGTTTGTTCCTTTCTTTTTCAAATCTGTGTCATGATTTTTTTATCATGAAGTTTTTTTTTTCATTTTGATACATTTATCTGCAATCTGTATACCAACTGTGCTGTATTTATTGACTATGATTTGTTAAATAGTGATTGGGTAAGTTCTGAAATAAAGAAATTACAAAAGACCATGCAAAATTAAAGGTACACACACACACTCGAATGTTCAGTAGTATGTATTACAATTCATGAATGTAGTCCAATAACTCATGTTTCATACCAACATTATACTCATTAAAAAGAATTACTGGAGTTCTCTATCCAAAAGTGTGCGTGTGGGTGTGTCTTTTCCCTTATGTTGTCCCATTCTCTCACCAAAACAGAGGTGACAAGAGCACATAGATGATACGGTGGTAAATAAATCTCCTCCTCCATGCTAAGGTGTTGTAATGTGGTCTGGTTCATATTACTGTGATTTGAATCAGAAAAGCTTTTCCTCAGAAGTCAGTCAAACACAGGGCTAACACATGGCCCGACAGCACACTGGTCTGCATTCCCGTATGTCAGGAAATTCTCATATGAAATTCTCACGGGTGGTCTGCAAGTGTTTGCACATTTCTAATTAATTAATTAATTTTTGAAAGTACTTTGACAGTATTTATAATTATTACAGTCAGCAAGGTCAACAGATGTTTGGTAGCACTTTCTATTCTGGCAAGGGTGTCCGTTTAAATAAAAATTGGGGAAAATGTTTTCTTTTTTGAATAGCTGTATACATTTTTTCAGCTGTGATGTTGCGAGAAGCTACCAAAAGGAGGCACAAAGATGGAAGATTGCAATGTTGTTTACTCAAAAAGTGATTAGGTTCTGATTAGATCCAATTAGATTAAAATGTTCATGGCAGAAACTTGGAAACTACTCGCCAGTTTACAAAAACATTTTCCAGATAACCTTATGGGAGTTTTTCAAAGGAGTAGACAGCAGAGGATCTGGAAGAGCCATTAAAAGTCTGTCACAGATATGCAAGTCAAAATCATTATGAAGGTGTGGTGTTGATATTGTCCTTATGGACAATAGGGAACCAGTGAGTTGAACTGGACTGAGGTGAATTCAGTTCAGGCCAAGAGGAATGGGTGAAGCTGTGCCAAATTCCAACCTTCCTTTGGAACAACATGACTGACTAACTGACTGACTGACTGGTTGACTGATTGATTGACTGACTGTCTGACTGACTGACTGACTGACTTGTAGCACCGCCACATATGGGTTTTAGGATTCCTTTTTTTTAAATTCAAGGTTAACAGGATAAGGGTTGACCACCAATAAAGGGAATCCCTATAATGTAACATTCCATCCTCAATAATGTATTATGGTTGTTTTAATTTATACCAGGCTGTCGTTCTGTTTTCGTTTGCTGTGTTTGGGGAAATCAGCTGACCCACCTGTCAGCTGACGCGCCAACCCGGGAACTTTTGAAATACTTTTAAAAGGAGACGCGGGTGTGGCAGAGGGAGAGGCGAAAAGAAAGTCAGGGAGTCTGCGGGGGACCTGAACGCTGAAAGTGCACTTGAAATAAATGAAACTGAAAAAAGAATTGCGCGGAAGTTTCCTTAAAACTTACAATCACCGCAGTTTCAGGGCTGAGCGCGGGTAATGTCTCCAGATTCCTAGCCTGCCAGAGCGGTGAGATTGTTCTTTTTTATCTTTTCCTTTTCGCTGGTTACATGGTGGATTATCTTTTTTTGCTGGTTGATTTTTTTGGGGACTCTTTTTTTCGTATTGCGTTGGATTACTGTTTTTTTTTTTTTTTGAATGACTTTCTACATTGGTTGCGCGAGAAGCACGGAGACGAAGGGAACTTTAAGACTTGCGTTTGGTTTGTGTGTGTGAATAAGAGGTGTTGGGTGTATGTTTGTGTTTAATTGTTCGATCAGGACAATACATTTAAATAACGGCCTCTTCTGCTATGCCTATTTATTTTCTTTAACAAATCGAATTTGCCGCAATTAACAAAAAAGGAAACGTCAGTCTTATCTTAAAAGAGAATCAATTTTAACCCGTGTGTTTGTTGGTAATGATCGCTGTTTGATAGCTGATCGTTACGGACTGACCAACTGGTTGACTGATTGATTGATTGATTGATTGATTGATTGATTGATTGAGTGATTGATTGAAGTGTCTAAAAACAATGTTGATTACAACAACAACCCAAAATCTAAGCTAATGATTTTGAAAGGTCCAATTAAACTGGGAGTTTCTGGCACAAAGATTGGAGATTGATGTACTCGGTTGATAAACAAACTCCTTCTCTGATCTGGTATTCTTTTGCCTCTCAACAATAATGTTCGTCCTGCTTGTGTCTTTTGATGACCTGCTGTAAATAATATGTGGAGACCTGCTGTAAATAATACATGGAGTCCTTTTCTCCAAGGAATGTCTTGAAAACCCATTAAATTCATGGGATCAAGGGAGGCTGGTAATGAAGGATTCACTACGAAGTGTGTTAACCCTGAGGATGGGTGGATAAATCAGTTCTGTGCATATTCTGCCAAGGGGAGGAACTTAGACCAGTCACTCTGCCTGACTGCAGTAACTATGAAGATATCAGCCGAGACCCTGGTTCACCCACTGTACCTGGCCATTACACTTTGAATAGTGACCAGATATAAAACTCACTGTCATACTCAGCCTCTCCATGAAAGTCTGCAAGGACTTCTGACATGAACTGTGGTCCTCCTTTGCTGACAATGTCCTCAGGCAGTTCATAATAATGAAACACCTGATGGAAAAGTGCTTGAGCAGTCTGGGGCATGCTGGGGAGTCTGGCCATTGGGACAACACAGCAGGCCTTTGAGAAGTGGTCAACTGCTACTAATATGGGCATGTTGTCATTGAATATTGGAAGATCTCTGCTGAAATCAACAGAGATATGAGATCGGGGACAGAAGAGGTCCTAAGGTGGCTGAGGATAAATGATGAGGGATCTCAGTCTGGGTGCACACAGCACAAGAGAGAACATAGTGCTCACAGTCCCCATAGCCACAATAAATACGTAAGCCCACACTCAACTACCTCAGCGGTAAGATGAGTTCCTCCCAGCATCATGGGTTCAGGGCCTGTACTCCCCAGTTCTGACACTCAATACCATTGTATCCAGATTAGGAGCCCTTTTCCATTCCCACAGCAGATTATTAAATCGAATGGAGAAGGTGGTAAACTGGCCCAGAGACACGGAGTCATCTCTACATGCCAGCTTGGTTTTTACATCCTCTGGTTAACCCTGCCTGCACACTGTGAGTACAGCATGTTTGATCCACCCACTTTTAGCCGCTGTTAGATTTGCTCACCTTGGTAATCCGAGGTTGAGAAGGAGTGACAACTTGTGACTGAGCGGCAGACTGTGCTACTCAGGACTCTAGAAACGCTGTCAAAATGTCCCCAATGTGGTCATGAGATACTGTGACTGATTTTCACTACAACCGTTCCTGTGGGCATTGCATCTCTTATTGTCATTACATTTGTTCTTGTGGCTTTGTCAGGAGCTGGGCTTGGCAGGCAAATACTTGTTGGATTTCAAACCCTCCCACTGTGTCTATGTTGATGGCAGTCTTCTGTCACACAACTGACACAGAAGCTTGTTAAGATGGACACAGATGCATGAGAGGATTGATTGTGGTTATTACACAAATGAATGAGTACACAAATGACAAACTATAGAGACATGAGGAACTAGCCTTAATATGGTTATGAGATATTACTTGCATTTGATTCAATCTCAGCTGTGGAATAGATAAGGCTTGTTGACATTACGTTAGTTTTGTGTGTGTGTGTGTGTGTGTGTGTGTGTGTGTATGTATGTGTGTGTGTTTGTTTGTTTGTATACATGTCTTAGATATATAATATCTCTTAGATATTTCATATATATAGACATCTATAAAAATATGCCCTCTGACAACCATAAAAAAAATTAAAAGTGTCCTCCTCTCTGAAGCTTCTCAATCCAAACATGATCTTAATTTTCTCGTTAATTTCCGTTTTGCATCGAGAAAACACAGAAAACAAGGGACAATGTACACCGAAATCAACACATCTCTGAATGATGGAAAATTTAAGAATAAATACTGAATGGCCCACGCTCTGTATCTTTCCAGAAATGATCACGATTGTCGGTAAAACGCTCCAGAATTGTGTAATTACTGTCTAGTAGGTAATTACAGAGGTTATAGATATGGCTACGGACATCTGAACGCAATGATGGAACACTCTATTGAGTAATGCATTGCTCAGTCGTAAGGTATTACTCACGAATTATACAGAACGCAGTTATACAGAAGCCTGTGACGTAGGGGCGCTGCAAATAAAAAGTCGCGCGCTTGCACTGTTCTGACAAGACATTCAACAGTTGGACCACTGAGGAAAGTAGCCCAATACGGAAGCGCCGCCGACCAAAGTAACATTAATCAACGAAATGGGTAAGACTTCTGCCACCATTGCTACCAAAATACAATAGTGCATGCAAAAGAACATTGATTTTGAAGCGTATATAATTGAATCCATGTTGTGCAGACGCATAATTGCACTTCAAAGGGAGCTTTGTTATCCGAGAGTTGCATACCGTAGAGTTATTTTTACCCATGACCTTAATGGCGTGAATATTTACATTTATTTCTCAACTCACTTCAGTGATACAATAGGCTACACACCTTAAGCCAATACTGTGTATTTGAATGTGGCTCTGTCCCCAGAACTTCATGCATGTTACCTTCGCAACTGCCACGAGTGTCGCTACTTTTATGGACATTTAACCTCCGGAACACAATAAAGACCGATGTTCCAAAGTTTATTTAATGTGATTTGGCGCCTACGGAATCATAAAACACAAGTATGTAATTTAGGACTAAACGACTTTTTTTTTTATATATATCTATGTTATTATCCAGCTTCAATGTAGGCAGCACAGATAAGACATTAAAGAATCATCTTGTTTTTAATGAGGGGAGGGCTTATCCAGCCCCTTGGTCACATGTTCTATTGATTTCGTTTTAAAATCTCATTTATAATACTTTTCGATATGACAAGAGGTTGGTGGACTATTTGACAGCTGCTGAACTTTTCAGAAATGTTTTCCGTTTGTGTGTACAGTCGCTTAACGGTACGCCGCGAGCGAATGGCATCTCAGATATGTGTCGCGAGTGTTCCAGGAACGTGATGGGGGCAGACAGAGAGCCGACTTTCAGTAGAGATTTGTATCGGCTGGAGCAGCGTATAAGTGAACCAAGTCTTACGTGGTTTCTGAGCAATTTAAACTCGGTTTTATCAGTTTGATACAGCCACACAAGACGCTCTAACGGCACCCTAACTACCATGACCCAGCCAAATAGTCCAGTTATTTAAATGAATTAACAATTGCTCCAGTGCAAAATTCAGTGTGAAGTCACAACTTGATCTGACGTGCGCAGGGTGTAGTGAGGCATGTGAAGGGCATTAGGACAAGAGAAGTGAGTGTGTCGAAGCCTGTATGTGAATGTATTCGCCTACATCGCCTTTGTTTTCCCGGGACAGACTACAAGAACAGCCGGATGATGGCGTGATGGGGGAGAGGGGGGTAGTCGTGTTGATTGCATATATACAGTATATACGACAGTCAGTTTCGGTTGGGGGGGGGGAGGGGGAATCAATGTAACTACATATGTATTTATTGCAACCCTGTCCTACACAAAAAATATGTAAATGTTTATCACATTTTGTGCCATGTTTTAAGGTGAATAACACTCCAGACATTTTTGTTGTTTCTTCTTTTATTATCTTTTGTAGAAGTTAAAACAGCACAAATCTTACATTCTTACTCATTTTTACTTACTGAAAACAAATGGAAAAAGTCCTAAAATGTATTTTCAAACAAATCAAATAAGATAAGCAAATGTTTATCATCTTTCAACAGGACAGAATGTAATTAAAGATAATGAAACATACAGCTTTTGTTTGTTTTTGTTGTTTATTTGTTGCTTTTTGATTAGCCAGCCAACAAGGCCTGAACTGACATTCAGTGCCTATAGTAGAACTTTTCTTAGGAGATCACTTTTCTCTGCACCTTTGTCAATGATCACATCAGCATCCAGAGTGAACAGGATGTCCTCCTCGCTTGCCGTCGGCATGAAAGCCTCCAAATGATCTTGTGAGAGTTCGCTTCTGAGCCTGTTTTTATTGAACTTGAGCATTTAAAATGTACTGTGTGTTCACAGGGGACAGTGAGTGATACTGGGTAGGCAGAAATTTGTATGCTAGACCAAGGAGGTGGTGGACATCTGTCAGCACATTGTACAACCTGAGAATTTGGTAGCAACAGTGTGTGATCGTTTTGTAACCACAAGCTACAGCAGTTTTAACTGAAGATGTAGCCTAGCCTATGATTTAGCATCCATCTCACCACTTCAGTCTGCTCCTCAAAAATAGTGTTGCCGGCAACTTGAGAATGTCGATGCTCAAACATGCTGATTTCTTTTCTTTTTTTTTTTTTACATTTGGAAGCCTGTGCCTCTAATGCCTGCTTCCTTTTTTCTCAAATTTTTTTGGCCCGACATTTTCTTTTTGACCCGACATTGTCTTTTTGACATTTTCTTTTCCGTGGCTTTCGATGGTCATCTCACTGCTGGACGCTACTTTTGGATTAGTGTAGAATGTTTACGCACATGAACTAACTTGGTTGTGATTGGCCAGTGAGCCCCCCCCCCCCCCCCCGAATGACAGCCACAGAGAGAGGCCTGGTAGAGACAGGGCCGGTAAAAACTTAATGGATTTTTGGCGGCCCCCTGGGATTTGTCACAGTGTGCCCAATGGCCAGTACACCACTGGTGTGACATATTTAGAACTTGCTCGTAAGTTGTGTATGTATGGCTGTGGTCGACCCCTACAACAAATTTGTTTATAGCAGACCAGTGGTTTCTATGTAAGATGCGGTGTGTTTGATTGAAAGAGGCTTTGTCAGGAAAGGTCAGGGAAGTAAGAGTCACCTGTTTCCATAGTACATGACTCACTCTATTCACCTACATATAGAGGGCTAGTATGATTTTAAAAGCACAGCACTGACCTAAACATAAATGGAAAGACAAACTACACACCCAGACAGAGAATCACAGAGAGCGAGAGAGAGAAAGAGAGAGAGTAAAAGAGGGGGAGGGACTTTTAGATGATTCCCCTCCTGCTGCACCTAACTTATGCGTGAATCACATGTTTACATATTCTACTCCCTCTATCTTTCTGCTTCCCTCTGTCTCTCTCTCTCTGTGTCAGTGTGTGTGCACTGGTCCCTGTCATACACTAGTCTTGCCTAGTTTACACTGGCATAGAGATGCTGGCTCACAAAGCAGGGCGTGTTTGAAGCGCTTGGCTGGAAATGCATCTATGAGTGAGCCAAGGTGCACCGCATCTCCGCCTGTCATGAGCAGACAGCATGGCCCACATCCCATGTCTTATTACTGATACACTGCCCTCCCTCTGCCAGTGCAGGTAAACATAAAATCATTATGAGCCAAAACAATGCAAAACTGTAGACCAATAGTAGTTAAAGTGTGAGAAACAATGCAATATGGCACTATTTCTTTGGAGAACATGGTTTAAACTTAGCTCAGTTACATGACATGAGTATTATAAAGTAGATTTAATCACTTTATTTATTAGGATTTACATGACTTGTTTGGCAAACTGTAGTAAATTCCAGTGTGGCATGTGAAGATCTCATCTGCAATTCTTCTGTTTGATGAGTTTAATCACTTCCAGATTACAACATGGCTCAAACATTTATTTTATAGCCGCAAGGTGAAAGAGAGAGGGGGGGTGGCATCTTTGTGTGTTGACTGCAGTGCTAACTATTTTCCTCAGCAATCTTACGTAATGCTCCTTGGAGCATTAAAAGCAGATGTAAACTCACATCTGTTGGTCAGGACAAGCTTAACACACTCTGAACACTAATAATGAAGTCTCCAGTTCACCCATGCCAAAGGAGATTCCATAATCATTATTCAAATCTTAGTGTCTGTCATAGTTTGCCATCTGCAAACCACAGTGCATAGTTCAGAAAAAAAATCAAACAACATTCAGTGTATTTCTCAAGGAAGTCATTCAAAGCACTGACCCACAGGCTTTATCATTTTACAATACTCTTGTTTGAGAGGCTCAGTTTTATTTTAAAATATTTCATGTAAGACCTAGTTCCATGTGCTGAAAATCAGAACTGTTTTTAGGAGTCTTGCTGAGCCACAAAACACAGTACTTGAAGTCTGTATCTATGGAACGAAATCAAAGGTAAATTCTGTTTTGTATGGGAGCTCAGCAAATTAGTTAGTACAGTTCAGCAAATTTCAGAGCGAACTGTTCTTAAAAAGTCCAAATTTCATAGCAAACTGTTCTTAAAAAGTCCAGATTTTCAGTTTACAAGCTGATTTTCCCATAGAGAATTTTTTAATTACGGACCCTCTCTGACACCAAGCAACAAGACGTTTGTTTGGCTCTTCTCCATAAACAGGAAAGAAAGTGGGAAGGGTTCTGCTGACTGATTCTTCCCCCTTGGTTTGACTCCATGCCTCACCCCCCACCTCAGGGCAAAAAAAAACTTCAGCATTTGTCTACCTCCTACTATAGAGTAATGAAACATCCTCTTTTCTTTACCACCAGCTCTTGATTTCACATACATTTGTAATACTGTTTTCGTTAAATTGGCATGAGGCCACGTTTGGGTGAAATTACGTAAGGTCAAGACTGAATCGTTTATGCACGCCGTAGCATAACTGCTTGCAAACGCTGACAGTCTTTTCCACACCGAAATAAGGTCAGATATATTTATAAATATTTGCAAGAAATATCCTCACCAATGCTTGAGACACAGTTCCGGTGCATATGTTCAGCAGTAATGGAAAGAGAAACAAGTGCATTCTGTTTGTGTATGCCCATCATGGAAATAATATTTCCATACAGCCTTCTGAAAAGGCTTACTGAAATCTCTCTCTCTCTGTGTTTTTTTTTAAAACTGTTTTTATTCTCGGAAAAAGAGGTTAAGTGTCCCTTTCTCTTCTCTGCGTGTCTTTCTCCCTAAGCCCTTGACATTGACAGTTGGGATCTGGCCTGTGATTTTAACAATGAAAGTCACCGCACAGAGCTGAATGGGGTCCAGCGTCTGATCATCAGGAGAGGACAACCTTTCACCATTAACATCCACCTACGCTCCGGCCATTACCAGCCCGGCTCTCACAACATCAGAATCATTGCTGAAACAGGTACGAGTGTAGGTACACTCATTTTAACCGCTACACAACTCCACAATTCCTGGATGACAACTCTAAGGTCCAGCTTCAGCCCACACAACCAATAAAGTCATGTTCTGTCAGTTCTGACCCAGCAGTATCTCATGAGGTACATATATTCAGAGTGAAACATTAACTAAAGTAATTACAACACAATCAAGAGTAGATACGTATAATCATGAATTATGAAAAAAAATGTCAAATTGTTCAAATGAGGGATAGAGAGAAAAAAAAGAGAAGGCTGACTGCAACAGAACATTTTACATTTGTATTTGTGAACTTTGTGGTCAACTTCAGGAGTGAAGGATGAGTGAGTTTAGACGAGCAGGGTGCAGTATGAGCTCTGAGTTGCAAAAGATTGTTTTTATTTGTGGTAACTCTGACACACATCTATAAAGTATGGTTACCAGTCATTCTCCTCAGATAAACATATTCAATTATTCATTGATTCTCTGTTCTCAGATATTAACATATAATATCATATAGACCTGGAACACAGATATTTCTTTCCATGGCCACAACACCCAAATGATCATATATAGCTATGCAAACAGTTAATTCATGAGGAAACAAACTTGACATGTAAACATCTTCCTGTAAAGTATGGGCATAGGGGCATAAGAGATACAGCACCCAAGTATAGTTGTAAAAACTGCAGACAGAGCTTTTGTTTGTTATATCAGGTTTGTTTGACCAGCTATGATAAACTGATAACATAAACAGGCTTAAAGCATTCCATATTAATGTTCAGTATTTTGAATGTGTCACCAAAGCTAAACAGACTGAGAAAACAGAAGCCATGTCAGGTCTCCCAGGCTAACCTGTACCCACATCAGTCACCATATCCTCAATAACATGACCTTTTTTGGCAGTTTCACTTTGTTGCTTCATGTGATGTGTTTGGGCAGAAAAAGACAATGATAGAGAGAGAGAGAGAGAGAGAGAGAGAGAGAGAAGGAGGGAGAAAAAGAGAGAGAGAGTGAGGGGGCATAGAAAGGGAATGAGAGAGAGAAGGGAGACAGAAAGCAACTGAGAATTCTTTCTCAGGCCCTAGAGGGAATGTTCCTAACTCCAGTGATCTCATGTTTATTTATTTAAACAGTTGAAGCGGTCCAAGAGCAATCAAGCAGTCTGAGTGTGTGGAGAAAGTTTAAAGGGGTAACTTTGCCTAGGAAGGAAATGGGGGTCACGTTCAGAGTCTTTGCTCCTTTTGTTACAAGTTCTGGGAGGTCACTGGAGAGAGAGAGAGAGAGAGAGAGAGAGAGAGAGAGAAGGGTGTATGTGCCTGATGATTTTTGTAGGTGTATCATGGAAGCTCTATTGTCCAGATGGTTGGAACACAGGAAGTAATGTGAATGAAAAGGAAGGCTTCTGCTTGGTTATAGATACCACCTCCATTGAAGGACAAACATTCGTCTCTCCACAAGGCAAAGACACTGAATGACCTTGCCGACTGTGTAAGCAATTAGGGGTTTTTTTCCCCCCTGAATACCAAAATGCAGGGCTGTTGCATATCTCCATGGGTTTTTTGTTAGTTTGTTTTCTTTTAACAGGCCAGGGTGGTTTTGAATTTATTTAAGAGAGAGTGACAAGTTCTAGCTCCTGATAACATTTTGACACACCTAGCTAGCTTTTAATGTCAAAGTCTTTGAAGAATGAACTTATCACGCTGGTGTACCTCTGAGAGGAGAAACACAGAAAGAAAACATTCCTCAGCGCAGACCACTGGCACAATCAACTCATGCTTGCCTGCTTTAAAAGGGAATTTAAGAGAAGAATAAATCTGGAAGGGTCTCTGCGTTGGAAACATAGTGGAATTCTAGTTTGCGCATCTGTCTGCCTGCACCCTTGGCCAAGGTCCCTCAGCACTTTCTGCCTATTCTCCTGCTTTTATGTCATGTTCTTTCTCTTTTTTTCTTTTCTCTTTCTTCTTGCTGAACCATGGAAAATTCCACTGGTGTTTAGGGAATTATGGGAGGAAAGATGGGTACTCAGGGGGAGTCTACATGGAATCAATTTTAGGGAAGTATGTGGAATTTGGTGAGAACAATACTAAATTCTGTGGGAATTCACATGGCGATATGGAGACTTGGCATATGTTTCAATATCTTACCCTCAGTTTTCATCACTGACCCTTTAGAGTGATGACCCTTAATTCTGTAACCTGCAAAATGCAGCTGACTGTTTGTAAAAAGTGTGAAGATAACACAGATTCCATGTTGCTGTGGCGGTCGCAATGAATGGTGTCGAGTTAAATTTAGTAAACTGACATTTTGATGATTAGCTATGATGGAGTTATGATAATTAAAGTTTAATTTGCCAACTTTAGTAAGACCAGCTCAGTAAATGGGAGATATGTAATGACAGAGTGATACAGTTAGTCATTCTGATCAGCTCAGCTCTATAGGGCCAGCTGGCTCCAGCAGGCCTAAATATGCCAGTGCTAACTCAATGTAACCTGATACATATGTGCGCTCCTGGTCATCTGCTGTGGGGTTTACAGTGTTGGCATGGTTACAGATCATTAAGTGTTGAACTTATGAGATTAGAGGAATTTCCCTTTGAAGGGTTTTGACTCTGGCACTGTGTAGACAAATTATCCACATGCTGACAGCTAGGGACAGTGCCAGTTTTGGACTAAAATATCTAAAATGGTGGTTTCAGAAATGGCATGGTTATTGAATGAGTTGTTTAAACACGTTTTATTCCTGTCTGTCTGAAGGGCCTGATCCAGCAGAGCAGTGGGGAACCAGGGCTGTGTTTGGACTGATAGACTCTATTGATGAAACGTGCTGGAGTGCTGCTGTGACCAGTCCCCCAGGGGATCTCATCTGTCTTACCATCTGCCCTGCCCCAGACGCACCGATTGGCCGATACACTCTGACTCTGGACCACGGCAGCAGAGTAAACCTGGGGGAGTTTATAGTGCTGTTCAATCCCTGGTGTCCCAGTGAGTGACTGTATACACACACAGACACAGACACACACACATGTGCGCACACTCATAAACACACACACACACACACACACACACACACACACACACACACACACAGAGACAGACAAATACACATAGACAAACACACCTACATACTTAGAAATACAGCCACTAACATGCATGTGAAACACGTCTATGAGTGAAAATCTCATGTCTTCTCCCGTGAGGGCTGAGATATACATTTTTACTATTACACTAATATCCCCAGTATTACCCATGGAAATCTCTCCTACTTCCTGCAGCATTTCTCATTTACACAAGCTTCAGATGCATAAAGCCTGGAGATTAATGTGTGTGTGTGTGTGTGTGTCTGTGTGTGTTTGTGTGTGTCTGTGTGTGTCTGTGTGTGTGTAACAGGAGATGCAGTCTACATGGACAGTGAGCAGAACCTGCAAGAATATGTGCTTGCTCAGGATGGCATTATCTACAGGGATGTTCAAAATTTTATCACCTCTTCACCCTGGTACTTTGGACAGGTACTACTAAACTGCACACACGCACACACACACACAGACACTCAGCACAATCCAGCCCAGGTGTACTCAGGTTAGCTGGTTTTCTTGTCCAGTCTTAATTGGTAATCACTGAACATTCCTTTTGGGAAATGATCTACTTTCCTCCTCTGTAACAAACTCCCTTGTTTGTGAGGGCCAAAAACTATATGAAATCTGAACTCCCTCATTTTATGTCTGAAACTCGTTTAGCAGAAGGAGTCATTATCAGTGGGGAGAGAAAGAGTGATAGGATGGATAGGGGAGAAAGAAATAGAGGAGTGTGGGTGTAACCAAGAATAGTAAAAGAGAAACAAATACTGGACACATTGACTTATTGACGGCTCTGGCAGTGAGATGAAATGAAACACATGTTGGATTTTAAGACTCAGTGAAGATTTGCGTTGAGAGAGGATGATGAAGATGGTGTGACTAGACAGACCTCATTTCTCTTGAATTACATCACAGAGATAAACGAACAAATTGCTTTACTGTCTCAGCTCCTTCAAGTCTAAACTACAAAACTACTGGGAACAAGAAGGCTGTTGAAATGATTTTACACTTAAAATTGTTTAATTTTTCTGATGTCTAATGTTATATTGCATGACTATGTAAAATTTGGGAAAGAAACATTAAACTACAGGAAAATATGAGGTTGCACATTTACTTATGTGTCTCTCTGTTCAAAACTTGATTAAAGTTGTATATATTTTTTTACTTTATTTTGGTCAGTTCGAAGAGGGGATCCTGGATGCATGTTTGAGGATTCTGGACAAAAATCGTAAATGTCTGGAAAACGGTGGGCAGGACTGTTCGGCTCGCCGGAATCCTGTTTATGTGAGCAGAGTCATCAGCGCAATGGTGAGAAAGACAAAAAGACTTCATACCTGTCTCACGTACATCAACTCTACACCTCTCTTTCTTTCTTTTTCTCTTTTATGCCCTCCCTCCATACCTGTCTCACTTACATCAACTCTACACCTCCCTTTCTTTCTTTTTCTCTTTTATGCCCTCCCTCCATACCTGTCTCACGTACATCAACTCTACACCTCCCTTTCTTTCTTTTTCTCTTTTATGCCCTCCCTCCATACCTGTCTCACTTACATCAACTCTACACCTCCCTTTCTTTCTTTTTCTCTTTTATGCCCTCCCTTCATACCTGTCTCACGTACATCAACTCTACACCTCTCTTTCTTTCTTTTTCTCTTTTATGCCCTCCCTCCATACCTGTCTCACTTACATCAACTCTACACCTCTCTTTCTTTCTTTTTCTCTTTTATGCCCTCCCTCCATACCTGTCTCACTTACATCAACTCTACACCTCCCTTTCTTTCTTTTTCTCTTTTATGCCCTCCCTCCATACCTGTCTCACGTACATCAACTCTACACTTCCCTTTCTTTCTTTTTCTCTTTTATGCCCTCCCTCCATACCTGTCTCACTTACATCAACTCTACACCTCTCTTTCTTTCTTTTTCTCTTTTATGCCCTCCCTCCATACCTGTCTCACTTACATCAACTCTACACCTCTCTTTTTTTTCTCTTTTATGCCCTCCCTCCATACCTGACTCCACCTTTCTCTCCATTGGCTCTTCTGCTTCATCTCCTCTCTCTCTCATGTTCTGCTTCCCTGTCAATCTCTCTCTCTCTCATTCTGTTTTTTCTCTCATTTTTTATTCCTCTGCTCCTCTCCTCCTCTTCTCCTGCTCAGGTGAATAGTAACGATGATGCAGGGGTGTTGGCTGGGCGCTGGCAACCTCCGTATGACCAGGGAACGAGCCCTATGGCCTGGAGAGGCAGTGTAGAGATCCTGAGGAACTGGAGCAGTAACAACTGTATACCCGTCTGTTATGGCCAGTGCTGGGTGTTTGCAGGTGTCGCATGCACAGGTAAGACTGCTCCTGTCTCTTGTCACGGCCTTCTCTCTCTCTCTCTCACTCTCTCACTCTCTCTCATATAAATATTGTTTATATATTGTTTTTATATGTTTCAAATGGCTTTGTCTCAGATGAAATTTAACTGAATCCATGTAACATGAACTTGCAGTATATTTCTGATATTACTGCGTGTTGCATTTCTCTGAAGTATACACATCATTCTGTAACAGTCTTAAATATAGGGTATACACATCACTCTGTAACAGTCTTAAATATAGGGTATACACATCACTCTGTAACAGTCTTAAATGTAGGGTATACACATCATTCTGTAACAGTCTTAAATATAGGGTATACACATCATTCTGTAACAGTCTTAAATATAGGGTATACACATCACTCTGTAACAGTCTTAAATATAGGGTATACACATCACTCTGTAACAGTCTTAAATATAGGGTATACACATCATTCTGTAACAGTCTTAAATGTAGGGTATACACATCATTCTGTAACAGTCTTAAATATAGGGTATACACATCATTCTGTAACAGTCTTAAATATAGGGTATACACATCACTCTGTAACAGTCTTAAATGTAGGGTATACACGTCATTCTGTAACAGTCTTAAATATAGGGTATACACATCATTCTGTAACAGTCTTAAATATAGGGTATACACATCATTCTGTAACAGTCTTAAATATAGGGTATACACATCACTCTGTAACAGTCTTAAATGTAGGGTATACACATCATTCTGTAACAGTCTTAAATATAGGGTATACACATCACTCTGTAACAGTCTTAAATATAGGGTATACACATCATTCTGTAACAGTCTTAAATATAGGGTATACACATCATTCTGTAACAGTCTTAAATATAGGGTATACACATCATTCTGTAACAGTCTTAAATATAGGGTATACACATCATTCTGTAACAGTCTTAAATGTAGGGTGTTACGTCCCAGATGGTGAGTTGGGTCTAGGGGCATGAGCAGGGACGTAGCATAAAGGAAACCCACCACCAGTGTCGGATTGGGACGGTGCGAGGGGAAAAAACACACGGACACGGGAGCAATGTACAACAAAAAAGGTGCAGTGTATTAAAGATATTTACAAAGTGCCAAAAGAATATTTACAAGAATATATATATATATACAGAAATATTTACACCTGAACGCGGAGAGGGGAGAGAACTACAGACGGTGCCAAAGGAATGAACGAAATATAACAGAAACCACCCTAACTGCCTACGGAAACACACACGTAACTACGAGAAACTAAAAAGGTGGCAGAGCCAAAATAAACCTAACTACGCTCACTGCCTACAAAACAAAACATACAATAGTGGCACCCGCCTCTAACCTAACCCCTATACACAGTTAACTCCTAGCGCGGGGATCCCCTTCTTACCTATTCTTCTCCCCGCGCCAATCGAAAGCAACCAAAACCAATCCGTAATCCAAATCCGTAGTCAATAATAACAAAAGTCAAACACGATATACAGCGAGTAATTAGAACACAATAGAGCACAAGCGAACGCAAAACGAGACCGAAATCTACCCACACAGCACATCCAGTGGTGTTTAAATGTTGGCGCTCCGCGTCTGGTTGGCTACAGCGCGAGGGGCACTCCCTCCCTGGTTGGTCGAACGGGAGAGAGAGGGGCGGGGCACAACATCAGGCCAGATGGTATTGCCGGCCCTCCACCACTGGGTACCTGTGGAGAGAGAGAGAGCGAGAGGGAGAGAGAGAGAGAGAGAGACGCAAACAAAACGAGACGCACACAAACAAAAACGCACAGTGCGCCGCACGTAACAAGGGTATACACATCATTCTGTAACAGTCTTAAATATAGGGTATACACATCACTCTGTAACAGTCTTAAATATAGGGTATACACATCATTCTGTAACAGTCTTAAATATAGGGTATACACATCATTCTGTAACAGTCTTAAATATAGGGTATACACATCACTCTGTAACAGTCTTAAATGTAGGGTATACACAGCACTCTGTAACAGTCTTAAATGTAGGGTATACACGTCATTGTGTTACAGGGCTCTTCCAGCTTTCCCACTGAGTCTAACTGACTGGGCTGATCACACATGTCAGAGATTGTGCCCTGTCTCCACTCCTGAGCTATTCATTAACGTACGCGCGCGCACACACACAAATACACACGTGCACGCACACATCTCTCTTTCTCTCTCACTCTCTCACACACACACACACACACACACACACACACACATACACACACACACCAATGCCAGCTTATCAGTGTGTGAAGGACACACTCTCCCTCTGTGTCTGCAGATTGCTGTTTTCCCGGCACTAGCTCAGTGAATTCTCCAAAGTCTCTTAAGTCCCTAAAACTTTACCATTTTGATTGACAGTGCCCCTACCCCTTTATAAAAGAACAACTAGCTTCACTGCTACATATCAGCCACCAGACAGGAAACAACAGTCTGCTGCATTGTGTGTCTCATATGCCACATGAGCCACTCGAAATAAGCACAATAAGACTTGATGTAGCCAGTTTGATAGAATAGTAAGTGAGTGATCTTGGACTTTAGGTGGTGGTGAGGAATTTGATAGGGGGATCAGGGAGACAGGGATCTCTGAGAGCTTTATGATGACTTACTGTGAACTGTTTTATATAGAAAACAACTAGCCGTGTAAATTAGTTTAAATAAGTTTTACAGTACCTGTCTGAGAGTATGTGTGACATGCTACATGCTAGCACAGACCTTTACTCCGTACTGAAAGATCTGTGTGTGTGTGTGTGTGTGTGTGTGTGTGTGTGTGTGTGTGTTTGTCTTCCAGTGTCCCGTGCTCTCGGCATCCCCTGCAGGGTAGTCACGAATTACTCGTCCGCCCATGACACCAACAGCAATCTGGTCATTGAACGCTACGTGAACGAAGAAACAAAGCCGGTGAACCCCCATAACAGGAATGACTCCATATGGTGAGTACATAGCAAACATAACAAGGTGGACATCTCTTCTACAGGCCTGCACGTATGAACCCAGAGCACTGCTTGTTAACTGTTGATTGTTCCCTTTAGCAGATCTCTTAACCCCAAACTTTACTCTAGAGGGCGTGACCTCTAACACAGACAGTGATCATCATTAACTGTAAACGTAATAAGACTTTTTTGCGGAAAGGACATGATGTATGATGAAATGTATAATCTTGGCTAAGTATACACAAGGAATAAAATTTGAGGGAGGTTTGTTTCTTTGTTGTTTTTTTTCAAATACAAATCTTCAGCATCAAGGGCAAGTTTCTTTATTAGTGGCTAACCAAGGAGATGCATTCATTGGCTGGTAGAGCCAGTGCGATGGGCCAGTGAATAAGAAGCACGGTATATGACTGGTTGTTTTTTGCTATAGGAACTACCACTGCTGGGTGGAATGCTGGATGAATCGCCCCGACCTGAAGCCAGGCTATGATGGCTGGCAGGTCTGTGACCCCACACCTCAGGAGAAGAGTGAAGGTAAGACAAAGCACGAGAATATTTGTGACATTGTGACATTTGTGACAATATTTGTGACGTTTGGGATTCTTTCCCCTCTTTTCTCTGTCTGCCCCCTTCTTTTTCTGCTTGCTTTCTCTCTTACTAAATTTACAAATGGCTAGCTTCTATAGTCAGATTATCATTTTGAAAGAAGGACGGGGGGAAGAATATTCAACATGGAAACACTCCAAATTCATCATGCAGAACAGAAAACAACATTCCTGTCTGAGACTTACTGTGTGGAAGTACTGAGTTATGGTCACATCTCACTTTTCTTTTCACTCGACTTTCACGTGTCCTCTCTGTCACTCTGTGCCGTCCCGGGTCAGGGGTGTACTGCTGTGGACCAGTTCCTGTCCGAGCGATTAAGGAGGGAGAGCTGACCTTTAAGTACGACGCACCGTTCGTCTTTGCAGAAGTGAATGCAGACGTGGATTGGTTTTTGATACGTAAGGACGGCAGTACTGAGAAGCTCTCCAGCTCCACGGCTTCTGTGGGGAGGAACATCAGCACCAAGAGAGTAGGATCTGATGCCAGAGAAGACATCACACACCTGTACAAGTACCCAGAGGGTAAACACATCACGCACACACACACACACAAACACACACACGCATGCACACACACTTACACCTTGACCTTCTTCAGATAGCAAAACCATCAAACCAGCATTAGTTGCACATAGGTCTATAATTGTATACTATTTTGAGTAATTACTTTGACTTCTGTTTCTTTCCTTTTTTCCACCCACAGGCTCTGCTGAGGAGAGAGAGACGTTTAAGAAGGCCAACCACCAGAACAAACTGCTCCAGGAGCCAGAGAAGGGTGGCCTGCACGTGGCCATTAAGGTGTCAGAGGGCATGAAGAAAGGCTGTGACTTTGACGTGTTCGCCTTGGTAACCAACAACACGTCCAGTGAGAAGAAGTGTCGCCTTGTCTTTGCAGCCCGAGCCATGTCCTACACGGGAATTGTAGGACAGGACTGTGGCTTCAAAGATCTGCTAAATGTGGAGCTTGCTCCTGGAGGAGGTGAGAGTGCGTGTGCGTGTGCGTGTGCGTGTGTGCGTGTGTGTGTGCGTGTGTATGTGTGTTGAGATTAGTGTATGTGTTTGAGTGTGTGTGTGTTAGAATGAATACTGTGGAGCTCTCACAGATGATGATAATTTCTGTGTGTGTGTGTGTGTGTGTGTTTGTATTTTAGCGAGGAAAGTCCCTTTGAGACTAAATTACAGTAAATACTGTGGGGTGTTGATCGATGACAATAACCTAATTCGTCTGGGCGCCCTGCTCCTTGACTACGGCACCAGAGAGCGTGTCGCCTCTTTCCGCAACATCGTCCTGGAAAACCCCACCATTACCATTCGGGTATGAATCATGCCGCATCATCGCTTTTCCGTGCCATAGATGAAAAGACAGAGTAAAAATCATATTGTACAACTGCTCAACTTCAACTGCTCAGAGCTCAGATTCTTGTGTCAGTCATAGATGATACACTGCATGACTTGCTGTAGCTGTGACTGTTGTGTTGGGCGAAAGCTTGCATGCGCTTCGTTCACCATTCTTTAATTATTTGATTGTTGGCCATCATTAGTGAGCTGGGGGCAGGCAGAAGCAAGCAGAGAAATGTTAGCTAGCATTATGGAATGTTTTCCTGCAACAAAGCTCATTATACAACACAGATGCCCAGAAGTCAGAGACAAATTTGCACACAGCTGAACCATCGTTAGTTTCATAAGAGTGTCTCATAAGAGTGTTGTCAAACTAATTGTTATTATAATAAAAACAGTTAGTGTAGTTAGAGTAATAGAAAAAAAGCTGAAGCCAATGAAAAGTTACTTGATTTTTTCCATGTATTTGTTTTACCTACCAAAAATGTCTCATATCTCAAACCATTTGGTTCTAGATCCTTGGAGAACCCAAACAGAACCGTAAGCTGGCAGCTGAGCTCACCTTACAGAACCCACTGCCAGACCCGATAGACGACTGCTGCTTCAGCGTCGTTGGAGCCAACCTGACGGGTGGTGAGGTTCTCACAGAAAGGTACGTCTTTGATACAACCTTCAGAGGGACTAATCAATGGAAAAGAGTGACACTTTTTCAGAATTTACGCAGTCAAGTTGTAAATAGTGACAGCTACAAATAGAACATCAGAGTATTGTTATAATGCAATGCTTTCTTTGACAAGAAACCAAAATTCCTGGCTGATAAGCTGTTCATACAAACATCATAAATCAGTACTTTTCAAACACAGGAGAGACTGTAATGTCTGAAAGGGGTTTATTTTTTTCAGTTAGATTGTTATCTGAGAGAATAAGCCTTGGCTGAATCAGTTCCATATTCGCGAATCGTACAAATATATGATTACATGGTTCTGTCTAAAGGCCAAAATGTCCAACGCCTTTGAGGATTCTGTGCTGTTCCCCTAAAGAGGAAAATACAAAAGAAAAAGATTGATATGTCAATCAGAATAAGAATGAAATAATAAAAAAAAAAGTATATTCAGCTCGAGGATTTGAGTTTCAGATGTTTCTTTGATCTGAAAACTGCCTCGGAAGGGTTGCTAAGGTGCAGCAAACCGTGGACGCTTGTAACATGCTCTATACATTACATTTTAATGAGCAAAGTTTCAAGAGGAGCTTTGTAGAGGAGTTTGATCAGGGTATGGAGGTACATTAAGAGGTGAAAAAGGAACCATAGCAGGGACAGTCAGCTGTGTAATTGATTAACTGACAGAAAAAAACTGAGCAAATAATCACAGAATGTCCAACAAACCATTAGTGATCTTTCAGTTTTGTAAATAAGCCACAAGGATTTAGAGATTTTAGAGACAGTCAAAACCCTGAACCTAAAAGCTTGTCTTGTTTTATTATTCATAACAGTATTTACCACTGTACCTTATCTCATTTCACTCTGCAGCGTTTTGTTTTAATGTAAACTTCGGTTAATGTGAATCAGTTTGTGTGTGTGTGTGTGTGTGTGTGTGTGTAATGCTGATAGTGTGTGACCATAATGCATAAATACTTATCACTTCCAGGATTCAGTCTCCTGTCGGGCCTGGGCAAGAAGCCAAAGCCAAAATTTATTTCACCCCCACACACTGGGGCCTCCGAAAACTGGTGGTGGATTTCAACAGTGACAAGCTGGGTCACGTCAAAGGCTTCAGGAATGTGATCATCGGCAAGTAAAGTCCATGACCTCCCTGCTTCAGATGCCACAAAGAAATACAACACAATATAGCAGAATGGATAGAACTTCAAAACAAGAAGAAATGTCTGTATGCGGCATATGAAAGCGACTGAACAATGCGAACTGGATAGAAGATTTTCTGTACACTTCCAGAGCGTGTAAAGGTGCATTTGAAACCAGCTCAACACATCTCAGTATTGGTCATAGACTTGCAATATTTTAGCTCATTGATAGAAAAATCGTGGTGCTTTGGAACAATTTAGCATTTATATTACAAACTCAAGGCTTTTTTTCTTTCAAACTAAATTTTACTGGCCAATCACGGTCATGTTTTGAAAACTGCATTTTATAGTTTGTCGTTTCATAGCAACAGTGTTTAAATTCCTTTATATTCAGTGACCGTTTCAGTTGTTGAAATATATCTGATTACTCCTGAAAAAAAAGAAAACAAAAAACAGTAAAAACAAAACAAAACAATATAAACTTAGATGCCTGAGATGCCTTTCTTTGTTTAACATGTTAATAGCCCAAACTTTGTGCTCTTCCATGGCTTAGCTTTTCCATTTTTTGCTGCTGCTGTATTTTTATTACATAAGTCTCCGAATAAGTTTGCATATTTGCATACCCAGAGTGCTGCAATTTCTCCAGACACAACCTCATTTCCCACCACAGGAACTGTGGAATGTGCTTTTAATTCACTCTAAATTTTTGGGTTAGTTGGAAAACCTTGTGCTAATTTGTGTTTGGTTGTTCTGCTGACCAAAAAGAGAAAAAATGTGAGCAGACCCTAATTAGTTTTGTGAAAAGATTTTTTTTATGATAAAATAAGAGAGGGACTGCTTTAGTGAATGTCTTTTATATATAGTACATATTGTTATTAATCTTATACTACCTATGCTTCAGACTTGTCCATCTGGGTCAGATGTTCATTAAAATGCATTTTAATACTGAGCTTAATGTGTTCCTTTATTCTCTCAAAGACCGTCACACACACACACACACACACACACACACACACACACACACACACACACAGTCACACATAAACACACATCTCTGAGATCAGAGGAATTGTGGGAATAATTTGAGACAAGTTGAGTGGAAAGGATGAGTTGTAAAAAACTTGTCATCTATTATCTGATATCAGTTTAATGCATCCAGTGATCTCAGTGAAGCAACTGGTTTTCTAAACAAATGACCAGTGGGAAAGAGCAAACAGTCATTCCTGGAACCTGTTTAGCTTAATTCCACATAATGTTAATATAAACTCAGATACGCACATTTACTGGAAGTTAGCAAGAAAGAAAAAAACAGAAGAGAAGCTGATAAGAATAGCAAAAAAAAAAAAAAGAATAAATTCCCTTCAAAACCCTTTTGTAGAGATGTTAGGGCCGTGTCTGACTTAACAGAGATGAATCCATTGGACTGATTTGAAAGAGATGAATCCATTGGTCTGATTTGACAGAGATGAATTCATTGGTCTGATTTAACAGAGATGAATCCATTGGTCTGATTTGACAGAGATGAATTCATTGGTCTGATTTAAAAGAGATGAATTCATTGGTCTGATTTAACAGAGATGAATTCATTGCTCTGATTTAAACGAGATGAACTCTTTGTTCTGATTTGACAGAGATGAATTCATTGTTTGCTGAGGATTTGGAAGGTCTGGCATTGACGGGACTCTTTGGCTTTTAACTGGCTGGGGTCATTATCAGGCAGAATGATTCATAAAAGTGTTTTATAAATCACACCTACAGAATTCACATCAAGAGTGTAACTCCAAATACTTCTGCACTGTATCAAGACTATGTCTGCAGAACTTGGCTTCATCTGAGGGTCCACACCTCAGGAAGAACACATGACTCATTTACCATGGGATTGTATAGAAAGGAAACATTGTACATGAGGTTTAAGATATGAATTCAATGTCTGTACAATAGCAAACACAAAGCAAACACATATCCATCAGCAGGAAATGATGCAATAGGGAGAGAATTAGCCAAAATATGACTCAGGTCTGTTCAGGCAGGTTAGGGAATTAGCCAAGGCCTTCTTTTGGGGAAACATCACCTGGACCTCTATCTAGGGACTGTCTATGAATGCCACACAGTAGAGATACGATACCACACAATCCACCAGGTTACTGTTTCACTCTTTCCACCTCATCATGTCAAACTAACCACCTATGTGCTTTTTCTCCGCTTTAATTTTGTGTAAGAAGCAAGAACATTTTACTGCACCAGAGATGCTATCATCCTCACCGTTGTGTTTATGAAAATATTTAAGAGTGGCCATTGCAGGATTCTGGTCACTTCTAGAGAATGCCAGTGGTCTCTTCATCTGTGTTTAAACCTGTAAGCACTTAGAAACAAATAAGACTGCAAAAGACATCTTGGATTTCTATTGTTTCTTTTACATCACCATGGATGTCAATAACTTTCACAGATAAGAAAACATTCTGTGTTTTAACACAAATCAGATGGGCGCAGAGTTAAACTTCTAAGAGATTTCGTAAACTGTTGGCTGGAACATTTTTACTGAGGACAATACAGGGACAAACTGTCTATTGAATCTGAAATGCATTCCACAAATGTTTTTTTCTGACCAGTCAAATCCAACTCTCCTTAAATGGTCACAGAAAGATCCCATTTCACATGAGAATGTGACATTTCAAAGGCTCAAACAGGCCTCGTGCTCTTTTTGATTTACCTGTTTTCAGTTTCAGATCTCATCTGGAAGCAGTTTACCGTTATTACAATTGCACAGACTCCAGAATCAGGGCTCCCAAAGTCCTAGCTAACTTAATATTTGGGTAGCATGAGAGGGAAGATGGAAGACACTTCAAAAATCTGAAAGTGTACACAAATATAAGCAGGACGATGGTAAGACCTCAGCTAGTCTCGTGAAAGCAGTGAGATCAAAGAGACAGGATGGTCTTAAATACCAAAAGCAAAGTGTTTAGCTTGGGGAAGGCTAGAGTATGTTTTTCCAGTTGTCAGTAATTTCGCAGTATCTTTGTCAAAAAATTTCTCTGTCAAAACAGATACCATCCATTCATCGGGACTTGCTACATCTGTCTATAAGATCAAACAACATAAAAACAGTCATTCAATGGGTTTATCCAGTCAAACGTCTGTCAAACTGACTCCCACAGTGAGTGAAGAAACATCTGCCCTTTTTGTATACCATTTTCCTCACATTCATGTTTATAAACTACAGAACAAGTACTTGTGTGTGTGTGTGTGTGTGTGTGTGTTTAACACACCTCCGTAACTCATCATACTGAAGACTGTTGACCCTTGGCAAGAGTAGGTCACAATAAATTTCTTTTTTTCTTACATGAGGCAAATTCTTTTTTATTTTGACATTGGAAAGTACATCCCAAAGCGTATACCACATCATAACTGTGAGTACACAAGCCTTTGACAGCTGTTGGGTCCAGACAACAGCAGGGAGCTGGACTGAGCAGAGAGAGTCAAACACTGACCCCTGCAGGAATATCAGGAAAAGATCAATTTTATTGTGAACAACTCAGTGTTTGGAATTCAGCGACTGGCAGGTTTGAGACTGAAATCCATGAGCTCTGTGGTGGTACCAATCCAGAAGAACCTCTCCGATCCTGAAGAACCTCTTGGATCCCTTAATGTGTTAGGATGTAAGGCTTTTTGGTGTTACCCACCACGGGGTACGGGCTGTGGCAATTGCTTCTTTCAACAGCTGATCATCTACAGCTCATCAATTCAGTAAATGTCTTCTCGGTATAAAGAAAGAAAACAAAGACTGAAATGACTAATCAGATTGATCAGACAGATGACACCAAAGCAAATATAAGTGCATGAATGCATCAGAAAAGGCTCCAAAGTCTTCGTCTCTCTGGTTTCTTTCATTATTACTATTCCATGGATATTCCATAGATAATATTTAATATAACCCAAATCTAAAAAGCACATCAAAAATGGCTTCACAGGAGTGAATATGAAAAGGGCTGTCAGGGGTAATTGGGTTTGGATATCAGGTAGGGTAGTCTTGAAATGGTTATTGGTCAGGTAGCTTCAGTCCTATTACAGACTGTATTACTACAGCTTTACTGTAGGGGGCAGTATTAACAAACTGATTTTCGAAGAGGTTGAGAGGGCAGTATGGTCAAAAAGGCATGAGTATATAAAAACTTCCGTTTTACCTTAAATTCTTATGATCCACAGCCATTCACATAAACAATTATGATACACAAATAAAACCTTAAGCGCTATCTCTCTCTCTCTCTCTCTCTCTCACACACATACACACACAAACATGCACGCACAGGCACACACACACGCACCCCCCCCCCCCCCCCCACACACACACGTAAACATTCAGGAAAATATAAAACATACACATCACCCCACTCTTAAGTGTCTATATATGACTTTTAATTTAGAGAAGGTATAACCGTTCCTACCTGCTCAACACACAAGAGGGCCGTGTAGAAAGTTACATAATTTTTCTTTTTTTTACACCAATTTCATACAAAACATCAATGCATAACAAGGTTAAATGAAGAGAAAGACGGAGCGTGATAAATGTGTGGGTTATACAATAGTAAGAAAGCAGCTAACACTCAAATACAGCAGCTGTTTTTGTCAAAACTAAATGCAAAAGTCTGCTTGGAAATTCTGTCATAGTTCACACGAAGCATACAGTGCCACTCGCTTACATAATGTTATTGTAAATAGTTTTACACACGCGCACACACACACACACACACTGACACATACCAACACACACACACACACACACGTGAACACATGCATGCACGCACACACACAAACACACACGCATGCACACACGCACACACACTGACACACACCGACACACACACACACACACATGCGCGCGCAGGCAAATATACATGCATGCACGCACACATGACTGCACACACATATGCAAATGCACACGCACACACGCACACACACACACAAACACACAAACACATACACACGCTAAGAGGAATTAAAGAACTACAGCAAAACACAATGCTAAAATGACTTCTTCTGTCTGAAGCACAAAATTATGGACTGACTTCAATAAATATCATAAATAAAGCTGAAAATAGAGGCATACTGGAGCAAAAACCACAAAAGAGTAAATAAATGTACATACTCATTAATAAAATAATACATCAGACATTCTCAATGCATGTCCAAATCTCCAGGAAATGATCTCCAAACAGGAAATGATGAGTATTCTTCAGAAGATAGTTTGAACATGCACTCTCACTTTAATCTCCACCTCTCTCTCTCTCTTTCTCTCTCTCTCTCTCTCTCTTATCTCTCTCTCTCTCTCTCTCTCTCTCACTCCCACACTCCTTCTCTTTCCCTTTCCTTTTCTCTCTCTCCACCATGTCACAATTGTTCTACTCTATTTTTTCTCCTTTCCTCTGCTCTCTTCCTCTACCCTCTCCTCTCCTCTCCTCTCCTTCTCCTCCAGAGCTCTAGAGAACACAGTCATTAGCAGTGCAGTCAGTGTGTTTCTCTGTGGGGAGTCTCTTGAGGTCTTTGTCCTCTGATTGGTGGATGTGTGCTGGCCGTTTCTTGTGCTCCTCTGTCTGCTTGTGAAGCTGATGGTCCCCCTCGTGTAGCTGATGGTGGTCCCCCTCATGCAGCTGATGGTGGTCCTCCTCATACAGCTTTTGGTTTCCCTCAGGATTCTGTTCCCCCTGATGGATCTTCTGGTAGTCTCCTCTGTGCAGGTGATGGTCCCCGCGATGCTGATTCTGTTCCCCATAATTAAGTCGATCACCTTCACTAAGCTGATGATCTTCATTATGGAGCTGATGGTTCCCACGACCCAGCTTCTGGTCTGCTTTATGGAGCTGGTCCCCCTCATGCAGCTGTTGATGGTCCCCCTTGTGCAGTTGT
This sequence comes from Chanos chanos, assembly GCF_902362185.1. Lineage (NCBI taxonomy): Eukaryota > Metazoa > Chordata > Actinopteri > Gonorynchiformes > Chanidae > Chanos > Chanos chanos. The sequence continues at coordinate 26,263,661 of NC_044500.1, forward strand.
GCATCCTGGCTCAGGTGGGCGATCCCTTCACCAGGAGGCTGTACCTGCAGGAAGGCATGGACCCTGTGGTGCTGGGCGTGGCTGTCACTGAAGTCGATAACTCTACACTCGTAGGTCCCCTCGTCAGAAGGCTTCACACTGGATAGACGCAGCTTATGAGAGATGTTACTGCCGGCGACCTTCACGACCTGGACACAAACATGAATGTAAAAAAAAAAAAAAAAAAGAAACAAGTGAGGAGCAGTGCCAGTGATGGAAATACCTATAGCGTTCATCCGATGGAAATTCAAGTTCAACATCAAATTTATTTGTATAGCATTTTTTGCACTTAAAAATTCTCTCAAAGCAGCTGTACAGAGATCAGTGCCTAAACCCCCCAGTGAACAAGCCCAAGATGACAGTGGCAAGGAGAAGCTCTCTAAAATTAAGCGAGAAGGAGGAGGAAACCATGGGAAGAACCAAGACAGAACTCATGGATAAAAAATTTTATTCGTGTCTCATTACAGCAGGTCTCTCCAAAATCTTGCAAGTATGAAGGCAAATGTCTTTATTTTTAAGTCCTCTGTCACATTGCACAAGTTTATGAGAAGACAGTAATTTGACTTTGTTTTGTTTTTTAAAACTGAAACTCACACTTATTTTTGTGGCATCTTTTGTCCTTTCCTCTCCTGGAACCACCTAAATCCAATAGGAGAGAAAGAGAAAAAGGTCAAAGTGAAATTAAGGCTGATAGAAGAGCTGGTGCTGACACTGTTATAGCCACCTTTCATTTTTATTCATCAGGATTTTCATTTCTAAAACTGAAATATTCAAATCATTAAAAAAATCACGAAGTACGTATTCTACTTAATAAGCGGCAAAGCCATCACACAAACACACGGATACATTGTTATTAGATGTATATACGACACACTTCTGAGAATACCACAGTTCTCAGGAGATAACAGCTAACCAGAACACTGCCATCAAGACACTTACCCCCCCACTTACGCCCCCCCCCCCAAAAAAAACACTGAATAATTCAAATGTTCAAATCTCCCTCTCTCTCCTTCTCTCTCGCTCTTTTTCTGTGTCTCACCCCCCCTCCTTAATGTCTCATATTCCTCCCTCTCTTGCTCTCTCTCTCCCTTTCTATCGCCCTCTCTCTCTTAATGTCTCATATTCCTCCCTCCCTCCCTCACTCTCTCTCTCTTTCCCACTCTCACTCTCTATCTTCTTTTCTCCACCAATTACTCCACATTGTGTTGCCTCAGCAGGGCTCTGGCTGATGGGTTTCCAGCGTGGAGAGAAACCTGCCTGTGCACTGCAACGCTGTGTTCACTGATCAGTCATTACCAAAAGCCAATGTGGAGAGCAGCTGTAATAATACGTCTGACAAGGCAAAGCCAGAGGGGGGGGCGGATAAAAATGCTCTGCCTTTGTTTACCCTATCTCAATGTGTATCCAAGTAACTCACTGACTCTCTGTCTTTCTCCTGATGCTCTCTTTCACTGGAGGGCTACATTCTCTGTGCTCTGATGGCTATCTGGTTTATGTATCAGGGGTCGTGAGGTAGAACCGTGCGGTATCGGTGCCAGAGTTAAATTAGGGGTATTTATAGAACATAGAATAACGGACAGTATCTTCAAATGGAAAAATAATGTTTAAAATTCCAAGATGCTGATTCAAATGTGACAAGGTTTTGAAAACCATTTAAATTCTTTTACTTTATTTTTTTTGTAATCTTTTCCAGTTTTAGCAGAGTAAAACTGATGCCAAGGACACAACAGGATCCTGCACACACACACTCACTCACACACACAAACTGCCTGCTGATCTGCACTAGAGGAGAGACACTCTGATTTCTCGCTTGAGTCTCAGGCCCACACTTAATGTTGCATTTCCATATTAACTGACACAAAGCTCCCACAAAGCATCATTTAAATTCCATACACTGAAGCAATGCAAATTACTTCAGTAACCAGTCTTTTACCTGGTTGGTTGTCCAGGCAGGTTTCTCCGCCCACTCCCTGTGGTTACGGATGTACCACCACTGGATCTCCAAGGAGACGGAGGGAGAGCCGGCCCCCCTGAAGGAGCAGGCCATCTCAACATCCTGCCCACTCTGTGTTACTATGTCATGGGGTACCTCGGTGAACAGAGCTGAGAGAGAGAGAAAGAGAGAGAGGAGAACTATTGAATTTGATCTTTAGCAGTTTTGCAGACAATAACAGATGAGTCATACTGATGTGGGAAGATGTCAGTCATGTCAGTGATACTTGCTTGTTTTATCTGATCATTTTGTGAGACAGTGATTAATCTTTTCTCTCAGCAGTGCGACTGCGCCGCTCCTGACCAAAAAGTGAACCCCCAATACAATTCATAGGATCAGACAGGACTGACATATAATGACAACAAACACTTCTTTCTTTTGATCAAAAGCTACCAGCCATCCTCGACCAAAAAAAACAACAACCAAAAAACAAAAACAAAAACAAAAACCCCCAAACAAACACATATATCTGTCACAGTTGATGTCTGAAGCTGTTTGGGAAATGAGAGATTTGAAGTTTGCTGTCGTCCTGGAAAGCGAAGAGGCCTGTCTAAACCAACAGTGATGTAACTGAGGGCCAGACTCTGATGCTCAAGTCACTACAAACCTTGAGAGCGGCACTCTGAACTAGAAGAGGGATGGTGTGGGAAGAGAAGCCGCTGATTGCAGTGATTCCTGTGCTGGGGAAGAGAGACTACGGGCTCTTAAATGACGAGAGGTCTACTGAGATGTGATGTGGAGTGTTGTGTTAGAGCGAAGAGCTAATTCAAGGTGTGTCCTGTCCTGACTGCTGCTAAGACGAACGCCTTGTGCCGCCATCCCCCGCAAGCCTGGAGGACTTGCTGACTCTGCTCTGTGTGTGTGTGTGTGTGTGTGTGTGTGTGTATGTGTGTGGGCACAGATTGTATACCGCTCCACCGACATCTCCTTCTCTACTGATGAAGCCATCACTGCCCTCCATCCCACTGTAAGCTAGTGTTAAACGCTACACAAATCCACTCCAGCTGATCTCTCTTTAACATGCTTTTACAATTAACCGTTAAGCCTCTCTCTCATTCCTCCTTCTCTTTCTCTCTCATGTTTCTCTCTCTCTGTCTCTCTCTCCCATATTCCCCTTTCTCTCTCACTCTCTTCCTCTCAAATTTTCTCTCTTTCTCATATTCCTCAGTCTCTCTGTCTCGCTCTCTCTCTTTGTCTCTCTCTCTCTCTGCTGCTGGGCTCCTTGTTAGAGAACAGCTGTGAGACATAGTATTTAGCTGTCACAGGTGTACAGGAGAAATGCAAAAACCGCATTGCAATCTTTGACATGCCATACTCTCCATTATGCAGAGTTGTGTTTGTGATTTAAGCTCAGACAGACAGGGTTCACCACGATATCAATGCTGATGAAGATCGACAGGATTGTGCCGTTTGAGCCCCAGTAAGTGTCATAAATAATGAATGTGTGTCATATTTAAGAGGAAGCAGAGAGGGCGGTCCAAGGTCGTGTGCTAACACAGGCCCGTCACTCCTGTGTGTCCGACCCCCTGCTCTCTGGGATTATGGCCCTTTAGCCATGACACTCTCTGTTTTGCCTCCGTATTGATTTTACTTACACACACACACACACACATATACAAACACATACATGAACACATACACACACATATGTGCGCGCACACACACACACATATAAACACACACATATAAACACACACACACATATGCACACACGCACGCACACACGCGCACACACACACACACACACACACACACACACACACACGTGCGCATGCACACCCACACACACGTGCATGCACACACACAGCCCAGTAACAGGTGGTACATTAGCAGTCACATGAGAAAGACAGTGGTTGAGAGCAGAACATTTGAGTGAATTTGCGATTATGGCCTTGTTTCAATTTCTAATCCTGTGGCTTTTTAACACACATGGCTGCCGCTGTATCACACTTGCCCTGAAAGATAAGCCGTGTTTGCTAATGAAAAGTTGTCTTCTCCGAGGCGTCGTTACAGTGAGTTTTCATCTGAATTCTGCCGAAAAGCCCCATGGCACACAGCACGCTGTCATTATCGTGTAAAATCCAAACCTTTGGATCAGTGAGCAGTCCAGCCAATGACAATCACTCTCTCCATACATCAGTCCCTTTGTTTCTCAAACCTCCATCTGGTTTTAAGCACTTAGAACCACCATTGTGTGCTGAGCAGTCCATAAATGAATAAATTAGATTTTTTTTTAAAGCAACAGTCTTGAAATCAATATGGAGAAAACTGCACTCAAAGGCAAAGAAAAAGAGAAGGAAAAAAAACCAGAATGCAAACAACATTGCACATAATTACATAAGGTTATTTTTCCTGTCAAACATTAGACTGGCTGAGTGGCTGGAACCTGACATTCTGTACACATCCCATTCAAAGCACCGAAGCCATTCAGTCTCAGAGACCGGACATGTGAGCCTGAAGCAAAAAGAGATCTGCCCGTAGAAGTCAATGAGAATTGAAATTATCCAAATGTATGAGAGACACAGAAAGAGAGAGAGAGGGAGACAGAGAGAGAGAGACAGAGAGAGAGAGAGAGAGAGAGAGAGAGAGGGGGAGGGGGGGCAGAGGATCATGATACACAGATGACAAGAACAGACTGTTGGAAAGTGGCTAATTATACCATTTTCACAATGAATGGTGGAGGAAAAAATGAAGAAAAACAACTTGATATGGAGAGATGAGAGTGAGAGAGTGGGTGGGGGCGTACAGTGAGGAGAAACTGAATTAGACATACAGCAAGGAAAAGACAGCAGAGAGACAGCAAGGAAAAGACAGCAGAGAGACAGAAAGGGAAAGAAAGCAGAGAGACAGAAAGGGAAAGAAAGCAGAGAGACAGAAAGGAAAAGAAAGAAGAGAGGGAAGAGGGACAGGGCTCAATCAAATGGATCACTTATGAACGTAATTCTCTGTTTTGACAACACTCGGTCAAGTTATCTCCGCCCATGGTCTCTCTTACCACTGCTACGCTGATGACACACAGCTGTTCTTCTCCCCCCCCCCCCCCCCCCCCGACTCTCAGGTTCAACCTCGTATCGCAGCCTGCTTAGCTGACATTGCCTCCCGGATGTCCGCTAACCACCTCAAACTCAGCCTGGAGAAAACGGAGCTCCTGTTTTTTCCCGCTAAGAACTCCCCAGCGATCGACATTGCAATCACCATCGAGGGATCTGTGGTGTTCCCCACCACAGCAGCCAAAAACCTTGGCGTAACCCTCGACAACCAGCTGACCTACTCCAGTCACATCGCGGCAGTCACTCGATCCTGCAGATTCTCCCTATACAATATCAGGAGAATCCGCCCATTCCTCACACAACAGGCGACCCAGCTCCTGGTCCAAGCGCTTGTCATCTCCCGCCTGGACTACTGCAACGTTCTACTGGCTGGCTTGCCGGCCTGCGCCATCAGGCCGCTCCAGCTCGTGCAGAACACTGCTGCACGCCTGGTATTCAACCTCCCTAAGCACTCTCATGTCACTCCACTGCTTACTGCACTCCACTGGCTTCCAGTAGCTGCCCGCATCCAGTTCAAGACACTGGTGCTGGCCTACCAGGCCACAAGAGGCTCCGCCCCATCATACCTTCAGTCCCTTATAACTCCGTATACCCCTACTAGGACCCTAAGCTCTACGATCTCTGGACAACTGATGGTCCCCTCACTTTGGGAACCCGGCAGCCGCTCCTCCCGACCACACCTCTTCTCCGCCATTGCCCTGAGGTGGTGGAACGACCTCCCCCATGCAGTTAGGACTGCGGAATCTCTTACCATCTTCTGCAGGAAACTGAAAACCCACCTCTTTAGAACCCACCCGTCCCCCACTGCCTAACCTCCCTTTCCTTAAAAAAAAAAAAAAAGCTTGTCTTGTATCTGTGTTTGTCAAAGTATTCCAGGTGCGCAATACGAAAGGGGCAAATTGACGCTCAGTCTTATTGTGATCTCTGCTTATGAGATACTAGAAATCCGACTGATGCACTGATTGTAAGTCGCTTTGGCTAAAAGCGTCTGCCAAATAACAAAACTGTAAATTGTAAAATTGTAAATGAAAAAATAAAAACAAAACAAAACAAAACAAAACAAAAAAACACAGCACATATTCCTCCTGCCCCTCACTGACCCATCACATATTTGACACAACTACAAACATTTTCTTAAAAATGTAAAAAACACACTGAACAACATACTCATGTTCCTCTACACTGCTCAAGAGAACCCCCCCCACACACCCCCTCAAAAAAAAAAGAAGAAAAATTTACAACTGACAAAAAAGACACTTAAAAAGATAGCACAGTTGGCACAGAGCAGCAGCAGAGGTGAAATCACCCTTCAAAACCAAAGTGAAGTCATCTTCCAGAATAGCTAATACCCAATTCCCAACCCCTTTCCTCCTCCATTAGTACTCTTCCTCTTTGGCAGTACCATGGTGTGTCTCATCTAAGCCCTCCCGCCCCGCAGGGACTCGACGCTTTCCCCACAGAGGGCGAGAGGAAACGGGGCTGTGTTACTCTGTGTTTTGGGTACTGGGTGCACTCATAATGTGCCAGCCCCAGCCAATTTCCACCCACGTCTGTCCGTCTCTGCTTCCTCCACTCTGTGGGAATTCACTTTCTCTAAGCCTGTACTATCACACTGCCTGCCAATGATTCATGAAAGAAAAAAAAAAAAAACCACGTCTGATGCTCACAGTCAGATTTATCCTCGTATGCAAAGTGACGGTGATTTTACAGAGCGTGGATGGTACTGTGGCACTGTCGGAGTTTCCTGCAGGGCTTAGGGATCCAGGTCCCAGAACCAGAGATTCTAGTTACAGTTAGATTCTAGTCCCAGAGACTTAAGTTACAGTTAAACATGAATGGCTTTGCAGTAGCTGTCTGACTGACACTCATCTCACCTAGGACCATAAAGTAAATTACCTTAATGTAAACACATACACAAAGGCTCACAGACACACACACACACACACACACACACACATACACTGTGAGACGATTCTTCTCCTCCAGAGGGATTTGTATAAGTCACGACACAGGGGTATAAACACAAGTTAATATCTGTCCAAATATTCCCTCTAACATCCATTTGGAGATCAAAGGAAGTTAAAAAAAAAGGGAAAAAAACCCGAAAAAGACTGTGGTGAATAGAGGGAGAGATGGAGGGTGGGGCGGGGGAAGGAGAGAAGAGGAAGCGAGGCAAAAGAAAGACTGATTAGAGATGAAATCCATGCTGTAGTGTGGTGGGTGGTGACCTGAAGAATTGCCTGCAGAGGAGATGCTGCAATCCCTCAGTGGAAAAGAAAATTCCCACTCTGAACGCAAGTGCTTCTTTTCAAGCACTCCAGCTCCCTGTCTCTTTCTCTCTCCCTCCCTCTCTCTCTCTCTCTCTCTCTCTCTTTCTTTGTGAGTGTGTGTGTGGGTGTGTAAACTGGAAGCCCTGCATTGGCTTGGACCTAAGAGACCCCATTAACAGTAATACAGTTAATATTGCTTTACACACTCCAAGACTCAACTGCATTTCACTATTTGACTCTATCACTGATCTCAGAACAGTCCCTGGTCTCACCATGAGGTTGGCTATAAGTCTCTTATCCACTCCTCTGATGTCAAGGGTAGGGGTCGACCGATATGCATTTTAGGGCCAATACTGATATCGATATGTAATGGCTTAGGATGCCCGATAACTGGCATCTGGCCAATGTTCATTTACCATATTTGGCAGTTGCAATAACAAAACTACATCAAGGAAATCATAATGAATTTGTTTGCAAATAACTTTTGAGAAACAAACGGGCAATATACAGATCTAATATTGCTTTATTGAGTAAATAATTATTCTTTTACAAACTTAAAAGTAGGAAAAATGTGTTTACTGTCACGCTGGTGGGCGGTGCAGGACCCAAGTGCAAGACACGATGATGAAGGTGACAAAACAGAGGACCTTACTTAAAATGAAGATCAAAATATAAGTACAAACTGGAACAAAAACCGATAACAAAAAGATGCAGCATAACAGTGTGCACAAAACACAAACAACGATAGACAACGGACAGGGGAAACACAAGGGCTAAAATACAAGAGGAAAATTAAACGGGGCAAACATGATTGGATAAAATTAACAAGGGGGGAACGAGGTTAATAATGAGACAAACAGGAACAGGTGAGGGGCGGAGACAGACACAGAACAGGCGCACAAAGACATGTCAAACTAAAAGTCCAAAATGGAGGTGCAGGCTGTGACGTTTACGTAATGTGGAAAAAACCTAAACTGAAAAAAACCCCACTGTTTAAACTAAGAAACAGGGCTTGACACATGTGATCCTAAGTTGAAAAATTTAGGTGTTCATAAAGAACCGTAGGGGCACAATGAAAATTTATCAAATGTATTTTTTCACTTAATAAAAGGATACGATGAGACATTTACAACCAAAATGATTTATTTGAATACAAAAGGTATTCTAGGTTTTTAACTATTTCTGCTATTTAACTATTTCTGTATTTATTTATTAATTATGTAACTAAGTATACTTTAAACTGCTATAACCTGTATAAACAGTATAAATGGTATGAACAGTATGAGCACCTCTATAATAAAGTAGTTCTTAGTTCTAAATGCCAAAAAAAGTCTGTTCAGTCCATTTAGACACAAAGGATATCACTGCTGCAGCACCTTTTGTAGGCAGGTCGTCTGGCCCGCTATGAGCTCAGCCAGCGGTCCAGAAAAAGTGGTGTCTAGAGGGCCCTTTGTGCTGATGAGTGGATCACATGATTATTTTCAATGGACAACACTGGTTCAGCACAGTGACCGCGTCATCATCATTGTTGTGTTTAGGGTTGTGCGGTACAGAACTGAAAAATTCAAAGCCTCGAAGCTTCATTCATTGAATTGGCATTCGATTGTGAAATGAAGCATTCGATTATTAGGATGGGTTCTCAGCTGCAATTTTAAGGTTATTGCTACTGTAATACAAGAAATGTATATGTTAAATCAGCCTACTTTTTATTATCATTTAAAATAAACAATTTTGCCAATGAACACGTTTACACTTTTTGAATTTCAGTAACGGAGGCCTTGTGTTGCTCTTCATCAAGGCGTCATAAAATTGCACATAAGCTAGAAATAACGTTCGTTCGCGATTCTCAGTCCAAAAAAATCCCTGGTTTGGAAACATTTCAAGCTTACTGATGATGATAAAATGTGGAGTGCCAGATATTCAAGATAAAACTTGTGTATCATCACTCAGCAACAAATTTGGAAAACCATCTGAAAAGTGTAAGTTTATTTCTGAATTCGTAAAATGGCTGTCTTCTTAAATTAAGGTCTACAATATCATTAGTTACACCTAAGTTTGGTTTAGCCTACTGCGCAGATAATCACTGTACTGTTTGTGAAGGTTTAGGTGCATCCTCAGCTATGGAAGGAATGCCATCCATCGACACCGCAAAGACAGCAAACTCTGGATCAAATTATATGAATAATGTCTATTAAAGAGCATAAAAGAAAAAAGCGTGACTTGCAGTTTCTCATGTTCACCATCTCTTTATTCATATTATTGAGTGGAAAGTAGAGTTTCCAGAAACGACAGGCCAAAGCGATGACGTCATGTCACAGACATTCGAAGCTTCGTTCGTAAACAGTTGGCTAAAATTCGATTGGCAAAAAATGGCATTTGATACAGTCCAAGATGTGTTATCAACTTTTTTGTTGAGAAAAACCAGAGGCTGCTTGGGCTGAATTTTCTAATCCTTTTTATTTGCACACATGCTCCTAAATACATTTTACAGTTCGCACACATTTGTTTTTAGTCGCAAATGTGGCTGAAATGCTCGTGCTGATGAGCTCTGATAAAGTTTTCAGACATCACATAACACTTCAATAATCCCAGTTCAAGAGAACTAAACTGTAATTTCGGCAAAACCGACATGAGGAGGCTGAAACTGATATGGACCGACAAGTGTCAAAAGGGGCCGATAGTGGCTGATATATCGGCAAAACCGTTGTATCAGTCAACCTCTAGTCAAAAGTGCAGTTTGACCCCTGACCCTTCTCTATGGGCATACATTAGACTGAGGGTGGGAGGACAGTAATGGTGTAGAGGTAAAAAAAGAAAAGTTTACTGATAAACCAGAGTTCAAAGTCCTCAGGAAGATGCTGCAGCCAAAGATAAGGCGTGTGTGACGTCTGACCTGGTGAGTAATAATTACAAGTCACTTTGAACAGAAACCTCACATGAATAAAAGAATGCTGATGAAATGGTATGGGATGGAGAGAACTGGACTGGTTTAACTCCACTGCCACCAGTGTAAAAGAATGAAGAGTAAAGCATTCCTGGGCAGCAGGACAATTCCATCTGTGTCTGTCTCTGTGCTCAGCACAGGAAAGACAGTGAATCCCAGTCACTTCGTAACTGTCAACAGATGCTGTGGAGTTTGCAGTGCGTCACACATGTGCGCATATGCAGTTCAGTGTCTGCATTACATACGTAATCACACTGATAAGTGGCACTATAAGAGGTGGATAGAAGTAAAAACAGAAAACAAAACAGAAAAAAAAATGACAACAGCTCTCACTTTTTGTCCTTTTTGGTGATAAGTGAGGGCAGGTTTGGAGGAGATCTGGTCTTCTCTGTCTTTTAAATAAACAAAAGAAGAGGGAAGAAATTAAAAAAAAAGAAAAGAATTAATAAGTCATGCTTAGTGCTACTTCATAATCCTTTTTTTCATTTGTCATTTTTTCACCCATGTCTCCTCAATAATTGTTTGCTTTGGGTCAAACTTATTTGTCATGTCCAGTTCTCTTCCTTACAAAAACTATTCTGATGAAAAAAATTGTCCTTAGCTGTTCCCGTCTTTTTTTCAGTCTTCAGTTCACCAAGTCTTCCCATCCATCTTCTGCTCTACAGTAAAACTCAAATAAATATATCATAAAGACAGTAACCAATCAAATCAAATTAAAATGCTGTGAAATGACTTCACCCATCAGCTGACTTCTCGACTTATCAAAAAGACAAATGGGTGGAAAAGGGGAACAGCGGAAGAGGGTTGGGGAAGGGTTCATTAACCTCAAGACGTTTTCCAAAATTAAACAAAGTCGGGGGACTCCTCACTCTGGTTCTGTGACCAGTATTAACACTCGTTCAGACTGTGTGTTAGGAAGAGCTACTCAGCATAGCTTTAAGGGCAGTTATTTCACAGTGTTACTGATTAATGTTTGTCAGTGTCATCACTCAAGCAAGCTAACAGACTCACACACAGAAATGCATGCACACATGCACACACACACGCACACGCACACATACACACTGTTCTCTAAAGAAAATCATTACCCCCAAGAAATCATGTTCAGTCAAGGTAAACACTGTACACACAGAGTGACACTCACTCACACACACACACACACACGCTCACACACACTCTTTCCCTGTTCCTCTCTTGCTCTCTCTTCCTCTCCTACCCTTCTCTCCTTGTTTGTCTCTATCGATCGGAGACGTGTCAAACTGCTTTACCGCTCAGGCCTCTGTGCACCCTCCTGCACTCTGTTTATGAAACACGGCCGTCTGACAAAACAGGGCGTGTCCCGCGGCGCATTGTGCCTTTGTCAAACTCTGACACTTCTCCTGCAGAATGACCCGGAAAAGAGGAGGCCTGGTGCTTAAATCAAATCAGCCCCACCACAAATCAATGTAATAACCTTGAGAGAGTCGTGCGTCAACACACCTAAGACAGGCCCTACTGCCTCTCCCTGCAACCCACTGCTTAAAGAATGGAAAGAAACATGAGATGACAGCCAGACTGGACTTTCTCCCTCTCTCTCTGTCTCTCTCTCTCTCTCTCTCAGTCCTCTGTCCTTCTCCCTCTTTCTCTGTCTCTTTTTCCTCCCAGCTTCACTTTGAAGTTTGTTTGTTTTTTTTTTTAACTATGGGGCTTACAAACATGCAAGAGCCATGAAAAACATGTTTCCCTAAGTTCAGAGGCCCATTTGTGAGTGAAAAAGTATGTGTGTCATGGACTGACCATGGAGCTGGATACATGTGCAGAGGACAGGTTTATTCAGACAAACACAGGTCACACAAGCTGGGCTCGGACACCGGCAAACAGAGCACAGAGAGAAAATCCAAGACGTCATGCAGAAACAGGCAAAGTATCAAAGCAACTAGGGGAAGCAGTGGTATCGTGGGCTAGACAAAATCAAAGTAAAATAAGTAAGGGTAAAAACACAAGAGATACAAACCGGTACAGGTGTAACATGGCTCACGGACTCAAAGGACATGAGAAAACTTTCAAAGAGAAGAGAAAAACCAACTGTTTAAACAGACAGAGACAATGAGCACGGAGGTAACTGCTAGCGCTTTTCCACTAGGACGGTGCTGGTGCCGGTGCTGGTGCCGGTGCGGAGCCAGTGCTGCCTTGGTGCCTTTTGAGAACCGGCCCACATTTCCACAGGTTTGGGAACTGACCGCTACGTAGCGAAAGTTTGGGTAAATTCCGTGGGGAAAAAATGATGTCGGACAGAATGCATCTGCTTGCTTTTACTTTTATGCTAGGCTTCCACACAGCGAAACACCTCACGAATTTTGCCCAAAAACTTTTCGCTCTGGGGCGAAATTCATGAAAATAGTAAGCCTGTCACCTAGCTCAAAAGTTTAAAAGAGTGTTCAAATGACGGTCTGCAGTGGTCTATTTGCACCAGCCAGAGCCGAGAGAGTGAGTGTTTTTTCTACCACTCTGGGTCCGACTACGTTCATGTAAAATGTAAACAACAGCCCGTGTTGATGTAGACACAAATGATTGCCCATACGTCTTTTAATCATATACATATTTTTGCGCTACATATATCCTTTAGCCTACCGCTATCTTGGTAAGACTTTTTTTGTAACTCCCGCCTCTCTAGAGAACGTCACGTAGCAAACACATCAAACGCTGAACTGATTGGTTCTCGCGTGGTTTTTATTTGCATAGCCTCTGACATCAGCAGTTCCAACTTTTAGGACCAGCAATTCTGTGGTGCCGTGCTGGTGCCAGCTTTTCGGCACCGGCACCAGTATTTTGTCAGTGGAAAAGTGCGGCCCCGGTGCTCGATTAGGCACTGGCACTGGCACCGCGGCAGTGGAAAAGATGTATGTGAGTGCTGATTGGCTGATTGCTGATTAGTTCGATGATTTAATTAAGACTAATCAGGCAAAGATGAACACTGATAGGTGGATCCTCAGGGAGTTGACAGTGAGGGTGTGACCATGTGGGAAAGATCCAGGAAAGTGTCAGATTTAAAAAAGATCTGATGTAATGTAAAGATATGATGTAACTTCAAATGTCATAATGCGGTTTGAAGTGGAGGTTTCCTTTGTTCAGAACATCTAAAACAACAGACTGGGTAGACTGAGAGTAGGGTGGAATATACAAACATGAATTTCTAAAAAAAAAAATTCTGTTTGTGTGCGCATGTGTGTGTGTGTGTGTTTGTGTGTGCATGATTATGTAAGCATATGCTTGTGTGTGTCTCTATGCGTGTGTGTGTGTATTTGTATGTATATGTGCACGTGTGTGTGTGTGAGTGTGTGTGGTTGTTCCACCCTGTCTTCTGGCTGGTGATGGGGAAAACAGTCATGGGTTAGGTATGTGCTCCTGCCAGAATCCACATTAAAAATGAAAGAGGCAGAGAAACATGAGCAAATAAATGAATAAATAAATAAATAAATAAGCAAATACGCACTCTCTCTTGAGACCAGCCTGAACCTCAGGCAAGTCCAGCTACAAATGAGAAGAATAAATTTAGACTTCCCAGCCTCTAACCCTCCCTGCCCCTCTCTCCCTCTCTCAGGGGTTTTGCCTTTTGCTGCAGCACAATTAAGATAAGCTGTGACTGCAATTTTACAAAGAGCTATGTCTCAACAAACCCTACTTCTGTCACCTAGATGCATGTCGGTAGATGTCTCTTTCTCCTGCTCTCTCCCTCACCGTCTCCCCCCATCTCTCTGTCTCTAACTGTGTGTGTGTGTGTGTGTGTGTGAGAGAGAGAGGGAGATGAAACTAGAAGTCATCCAGTACAGACAATATAAGGAAACCACAGGGGAAAATGTAGGGAGGTTCAATTTTGAATCAAATAAACCAGAGAGGTTTAGTGATCTCTAAAGTACTCATCTCTTATCCTGTAAAACTCTTCTCACTATCTCCTATACAGTCCACAGTGTCATTTCTTATGGAGCTAGACTTCCTATTGTTATTACAGCACAACACATACTTTATATATGTGTAATAACAATAACAACAATGGTATAAATCCAGATGCTTCAGTGAAAGGTTTTAAAGTGAAAGGCTTATCAGAGCAGCCAAACAATAGATTTTTATCATAATGGCTAATTAGACCTTACTTTTCACCGGTACTAATGACAACTGTTACTATACAATATACCTATATATGTGATATATATTATATACACTTATTATATTGAATTCTTATTGTTATTATCATTATTATTATTATACATTACCTACAACTAATTCACATAAGTAAAGTAAAGAGTGCCTGACTTACAGAGAAATTCTCAAAGAGAAAAGTCTTGTCTTGTCGTGTGTGTGTGCGTGTGCGTGTGCAGGCATGAGTGTGTGTCTCTGTGTTTGTGGGTATGCGTGTGTGTGTGTGTGTGTGTGTGTGTGTAAGTAGGTGTATATTAAGCATCAGAGCTGGAGCTGAGGCTGTCCTATGGGAAATAAGGACTCACACTCAGGTTGTCAGAGTGAATTGGAGGCAGTGCACTGACTAATACAATAAGAGTAGGACTGAATGAGGAGAGCAGCTGCTGCAGGGAGCACTGCAACGCTTCAGGACTGAATCTCAGATAACCCTGGGGACCACAGTCACATCTAACATGCTGTGTGTGTGTGTGTGTGTGTGTGTGTTTGTGTGCCAGAGGGGGCGGCGGCAGGGATGTGCACACTGGCGGAACTGTGTTAGTTGGTTCTACTGATCTAAAAAAATTGTCTTTAAGTGAACTTTTTAGTCCTCAAATACATTTTAGACACACACACACACACACATACACACACAGATACATGCGCGCGTGCTCCGTTGCTTTCACAGATTTTCTTTGTTCAACATTGGACAAGATGTTCAGACTTCAAATAAAACATCTTTAACACCTCTATGGGCCAGGCGTCATTCACGTCCTTGATTTCCTCTCACCAGCTCTGTGCTAGCCCATGGGGTATGGTTTGGCGAATGGAGAAAAGAGGGGGACGCTGATGAATCAAATCTGATTAAAACAATGTTGTCTTCATTGAAATGCAGATCACATTTCTGAGAACAGAGCAGAGTGACTGTTGAATGGTATTACTGAGAAGCTTCATTATACTAGACTGGATGTGGCGTCTGGAGTATACAGCTTCATGAAGGGACTCCTGGCTCCTTTCCAACAGCGTGCACTAATGGTTAGGGTGTTCAGATAATGATACACTACGTGCGATGAAATGACAAAATTCTCCTCAAAATGACAAAATTCCCCTCAGTGATCCTCTCCTGTCCAGGAGTCTTCAGTGATCCTCTCCTGTCCAGGAGTCTTCAGTGATCCTCTCCTGTCCAGGAGTCTTCAGTGATCCTCTCCTGTCCAGGAGTCTTCAATGGTCCTCCCCTGTCCAGGAGTCTTCAGTGGTCCTCTCTTGTCCAGGACTCTTCAGTGATCCTCTCCTGTCCAGGAGTCTTCAGTGATCCTCTCCTGTCCAGGAGTCTTCAGTGATCCTCTCCTGTCCAGGAGTCTTCAGTGATCCTCTAATGTCCAGGAGTCTTCAGTGGTCCTCTCCTGTCCAGGAGTCTTCAGTGATCCTCTAATGTCCAGGAGTCTTCAGTGATCGTCTCCTGTCCAGGAGTCTTCAGTGATCCTCTCCTGTCCAGGAGTCTTCAGTGATCCTCTAATGTCCAGGAGTCTTCAGTGGTCCTCTCCTGTCCAGGATCCCTTCACTTCGTATAGTTCTGATTTACTGTGTAATTAATTATATTATTCTGTAAACCTGTTTGTCTGTTTGTTTGGTTTTTTGAGTGTGTTTGAATTTGAAGCTGGAATTATTATGTTTGCTGAGGGTAACTACCATGATTGTTTTCTACTGATGCCTTTGTATTGTTCCAATTGCAGTGAGCTCATTGGCTGTCAGCAGTCTGCATGTCACACAGTGCCTTTGAGCATGCTCAGTTAGTACCTGTAGTTTCATAAGAGTCAGTAATGAAGATAACTCCTGTTGGCTCTAAGGTACACAGGGTTTTTTTTTTTTACTGCTTTTGACCCTTTGTTTATGTGTTTGTTTACCTCAACCAGCGTAATGAACTGAAGCTGAAGGTATTGTTTTTGGACAAGCATGTATATTAATAAATAATCTGCATGTGTCATGGAAACTGTCTTCAAAAGTTTCCGCTATGATGTTCCTGCCTTTTCATGACTGTGTGAGTAACAAAGCTTCATAAAATCCAGTAATACTGGGGAGAATAAACACACATCATTAAAAAAATCTAAGCTAGCTAAGAATTCAGAGTGGCTTCACTGAAGTTTGCATTTGTAATGGAAATTCACCACTATGCTGCTCGTGCACTGTGTGGCGTAACTGAATCAGCAGATGTCTTCTTTAAACAGCCTCACAGGTGACATCCACCAGAACGCTTCCTCTGGTCTCTGTCTGTCATTCACAGTGAACAGGAAACTGTGTCAGTGAACAGAGAGAGCGAGCTGCAGCTCACTGATTTAGTCTGGAAACTGGTAGAAGTGAACTTGGTTACTAGTAGAAATATTCTTTTTACTTCTTATTTTGGTGGCAATGCACAGTTGTCTCTGCCTGTGTATCACTTTTTTGATTCCGTCTGGATTTGTGTCATATCCTCTGACTATGTGTCCATATCTGTGTCTTACTCGTCATTTCCTGTTGGTCATGCCTTACTTTCTGTGATCTAGTAATTAATTGTTATAAGCAAGGTACAGCTATACCCCCCATTGAGAGAGAGGCAAATTTATTCTTTTCGAACCTCTCCTCTCTCCTGACCTCTCCCTCTCATCCTCTCTCTCTCCCTCTCTCTCTCTCACATATACACGTGTGTGTGAGCATGCGCGCACACACACAGACACACACACACACACACACACATGCCACACAACTTGTGTTTTCTCTCCCTCTCCTGGTCTTTGTTACCCTAATGAGGCTGTACATCCCTGACCGTCTGTTTTTCTCCTGCTGAGAGAGAGAGAGAGAGAGAGAGACAGAGAGAGAGAGAGACAGAGAGAGAGAGAGAGAGAGATGAGAGAGACAGTCTGGAGAAAAGAGAATCAGCTCTCACAGGGTTCCAGTGCTAATTAATATTCACGAGCTCACTTTAGTCCACGGTCATTAGACTAATTAACCAAAGTCAGTAACAGCACTGTATACATATTATTTAAGCCTTAAATATATCCATATATGCTTTCTCTCCAACATACTGTAGTCATATCTATTTATGGTTACATAGGCCCCCTCTCAAAAATACTGCAGTTCTATCTGTTTATGTCTACATGTGCCTTCTCTTAAACAGACTGCAGTTCTATCTGTTTACGTCTACATGTGCCTTCTCTTAAACAGACTGCAGTTCTATCTGTTTACGTCCACATGTGCCTTCTCTTAAACAGACTGCAGTTCTATCTGTTTATGTCTACATGTGCCTTCTCTTAAACAGACTGCAGTTCTATCTGTTTACGTCTACATGTGCCTTCTCTTAAACAGACTGCAGTTCTATCTGTTTACGTCCACATGTGCCTTCTCTTAAACAGACTGCAGTTCTATCTGTTTATGTCTACATATGCCTTCTCTTAAACAGAGTGCAGTTCTATCTGTTTATGTCTACATATGCCTTCTCTTAAACAGAGTGTAGGTCTAAATAAAGAAGAGCAGCCTGTCCAGACGTCTCTAAAAGCAGCTTCACAGACTCGTTCATGACCTGAGGAGGAGGCTGGAATGGACACTCATTCCCCGGGGGCCAAGGCCGTCAGCTATTTTAACGTCGTCGCAAGAACACTGAAAACTCACAGAATTACAGCTGAGCAGTAGAGCCAGACGCTGGATACTCATTTGTGTTTGCTCCATAGTTCTTGCATCCACCAAAACAAACAAAAAAAATGTTTTTCTTCAAAAGACAGTATGAGTAATTCCCTCTATCTCTGCACCTGTGGAAGCAGACACAAGGCTGTGGGGCATTTGGATGTTGAATGATTGACAGGTAAAAGGTAAAGGAGAAGATAGGAATCTCACAGGAATTTTCGTTCACATGACAGCAGTCTCCTCGCCTTGGCTCTGCTCACCTCGACCTAACCCTCAAGGTGAAGGGTTGCTGATGCGAGACCTCCATGCTGACTAAGCAGGGACGGACGGGGGTAGGGGATCAGTCCTGGTGCCAAAGCCCTAGAGGAGGCCACTCTCTAGTTCTGGAAAGGTGGCAAAGCTGGGCTGACTCACAGAGGCATTCACAGGAGCCAGTCTCTGGAGCTAATGCTGGTCCTGTATTCTGTTCTACATGACGACACTGCTCATTGCTGCCAAGGCCATTTATCAAACCTCTGCTCTCTGACCCAACAGTGTGAGAGAAAGTGAAGAAGAGACAGGGAAAAAAAGAAAGAAAGAGAAAAGGAAGAAAAATCACCCCTAAGGATTACACAACCTCAAAAGAAACCATGCTGATGGCTACACAAGAATGCTTCCTTCAAAAAAAAAAAGAAAAGAAAAAAAAGAAAGAAAATAAGCTTTGTATGCCATTGAAAACAAGTTAATCCAGAAGAAATAAAGACTGACCGAAAAAAAAAACCCGACAGCCGTGAATCTAAATGAGTTTCTCCTTCTAATTATTAAATTTTTACCCTGAGCTGCATGGGAGTGGGAGTGACATGCTTGAAAGTGAGTGCAGTGCTTAAACCCCTGGTTTAATTGAGTCCCAGCGGGGTACTAGACACGCTAACTGATTTTTTTTAACATATCCGAGATAGTCAATCAATCTGCTGCTAATTTACAGCTGCCGCACTTATATTGATCAAGCAAGAATCTAACATGTTAAGGAGCATGACAGAGACAGAGAGAGAGATAGAGGCAGAGAGAGAGATAGACAAAGAAAGAGAGAGAGAGTGTGTGTGAAAAGAGAGAAAGAAATGATTTATCTATCACACATGATTGAATTTGAAAATGATGGTGGTAGACAGAACCAAACTGAAGGATGCCAATCTTTTGAAAAAAAAAAAAAAATACAGATATGTCCAAAAAACCCCTGTAAACAGTTTAATAGTTACACCAAAAGTGTATAGAACATGTTTTTCCCCCTTGACTATATATGACTGCTCATTTGCTATTGTAAGATACAACGATATAATAAAACAGAGGGAAAGGAAAGGAAAGGAAAGGAAAGGAAAGGAAAGGAAAGGAAAGGAAGACAGGAGGAGAAAAAAAGATGGAACTGAAATTGGTTTGTCATTATGAGTTAGAATAGACAGAAATTCAGGTCATGCATCTCTATTGATACTTGGAATTCAATCAAATTTTTATTGTTCCCCTTTGTCAAATCGTAGTGTTGTCCATAAAACAGTAATAACCACGGGTTTCGTTTAGTCAGCTGTACTGCCTCCCAATTACTCCTTTCTTCTTTCCCTCTGGAAATGAATAAAATGTGAGCCGCACTAATGTAAACAAAGAGCTTGTCTTTGAGGCACTAGTGTTGCAAATGCAGAGAAACAAATATTTCCTCATCAGCAGCCAAGTCTTCAATAAAATCACACACTAAAAGATTCCCAAACACAAACACGTCTTCACTCAAATATGTTTTCACTTCACACAGTTCATCGAAATTATAGCCACCCCCCCCCCCCCCACCCAAAAACAAAAAAACAAACAAACAAAAACAAAAAAACAAAAAACACCACCAGACATCTAGGTCTACAAGATCTTATTCTGAAGGTTCAACCTGCCGACCATTATTTTGGATGCAGAAGGGGTGAGTTAAGGAGGGTGAGAAAGAACATTTTCTCTGCCAGCCCATAAAACCATTCAACATCACTCTATCGATCATTCCTTCAGGGACATTCACATCGATTTTCCTTTACGCTACTGTTCCTGGTGCTAAATTGGACGTACACTCTTACATAAACTATATGGGTACTCACAATGACCAACCTGCCCATAGCAATTGTTTCTCAAAGTGCTTCTCAGTGTTACAGGGGAAGAGAAAGATGAAAACGACACCACTGTAAATCTGGTAGGTTTTACCTAATCTAAATATGTGTGAACAATCTACTTTAAAGCAAGATTCAGATGGCATGTAAACAGCAAGAGACACGGGGTAAATCATCCTACAGCATATGGTATTGTTAGGTAAATCCATTTCAAGCATTGCAGACAAACCCATGAGGAAGTTGACAGGTTTATTTTGTCGTGGGCCTATGAAAGTGCACATAATTTCCCCCAAAGAAGAAAAAGAAAAAGTCAACAAGAACAAGATACAAGAGACCATTTGGTGTATACCTAAGTGTTACATACAAAAACACTGCATAATCACGATTAATACACGTTAACAATAAACAAATAAACAATAGGCAACCCAAGGCTATCATCAGATTGCAAATTAAATTTTAATCTGACTTCGTAAGAGTGAAGTGATCGAGTGCTACTTTCTGCCAGTGTAGTTGTGACAAAATATACTACAGATAGATGAAATCCCTATAAATTATTGGCAGCGAACATTAATACAAGGATAACGTTTCATTCTGTATGCTAATTAGGCGACATTCTGTCTCCCAGTTGTTCAGCTACAGGTAAACTAACAAAGGTAGTCACTGATGACTCCATGGTCCCTCAAATAAAACAGACTATTTTAGTCAATACGAAAGACAAAAATCTACTCAAAGCGGATTTCAGAAGCAACTGGAGGCTTGACGTTACGAGTACACACTGCAACAATAGCCACTCTGAAAAGCCAACTTGAAACTGCTTCAAAAATATACGACAGGCGTTGAATGATAGTTCCAGTACGGTGTGGTTTCACGCGCACCGCACTGTCATATCAGTCATCATACAGTCATTTACAGTCAACAACCTTAGACACCGTATCAGAATTCATCAACCCCGCCCAGACGCTATCAAGTAAGATGCATATCAACGTCGCAAACGCACAAAGATGCTTATCGTTACAGAACAATGTTGTTGCGCGTTCGCGGTGCAAATACCTTACCGTTGCCAGAGATGTGGTTGTCCACCTCGATGTTTGCTCCGGGTTGGAAAGCGGCGCTTAGTTGGATATAAAGTCCCACATAATGTGAAATCCCTAGTATCACTCCAAATGCTCCCATTGCTTTTAATAGCTCTTCACGAGGAGTTCTGCGCTACTTATTCATGTGGTGGAAAAAAAATAATGTCAAAAATTCAACGCAGTTCTGGACAGTTCTCTTCTTTAAAGAGCATGGAATTGTCAGTGGGTCAGAAAAGTGTCGTTGATGTGATATGTCTGAAGTAGTTCCTCTTTTTCTAGGGCTGGAATAGTTTGTTCTCTCTCTTTCTCTCGCTCTCTCTCTCTCTCTCCCACTCTCTCTCTCTCACTCCGTCTCTTCTCTTCTGCTCCGCGCCGCTTGAATAGGCACGACTCACAGAGCATCGCCCTTGTGGCGCAGGGAGAAAAGCGAAATGGAGCAGTGATTTGGCTCTGCTGTGTAATCAATTAGGCGGAGGGATATAAGGTTGTAATTAATTCATTAAACTTCTACTGCACCTGGAATTGTGGCTCCTTAAAACCCTTTTGTGGAAATGCATGAGAGTAGATGTACAGTAATGTGAAATTTCAAAGCGGCCGCGCTCTTAAACACACGTTACAAAGGGATTCTACATTAACGTTGTAGGAAATCAAAGCACCTTCTCTTACAGCTGTATCAATCAATTACAGTGAGTTATTAGCATATCTGACCCACTGACAGCATAAAAAAGAACAATTTAAATGTATTCTCTGATTCCTCATAATTATGACCGAAAAAAGCAGAGTGAGGAAGGCGTGACGTATATGGGACTTACAGAAAGATGACTTCTTAATTAAATTTTAATCAGTGTGAAATTATTCCG
This sequence comes from Chanos chanos, assembly GCF_902362185.1. Taxonomy (NCBI): domain Eukaryota; kingdom Metazoa; phylum Chordata; class Actinopteri; order Gonorynchiformes; family Chanidae; genus Chanos; species Chanos chanos. The sequence goes on from NC_044500.1 coordinate 26,285,807, forward strand.
TTTCGCCCTTTTGTGGTGTAAAACAGCTCAGGGACTAAAATAATTGGTCAGGTGTCACAGACTGTGATTTCAGCACGTGTAAGACAGACAATGCTTTTGTTCAATCCATCTCCGCAGGCGTCAGGCTTCTCACTACTGAGGTGCACGGTTGAGGGAAGAGACTGCGCTCCGGGAGAAACACATACGGATCTCTGAGGAACACCGCTGACGTGAGAGACTGAGCGGTAGGTGAGACACATACGGTTCTCTGTTCAAATCTCCCTCAGTGATGTGCTATAATGCCTTGTCACGCGGCTCGCACGTAGAGTGAAGGGAAAGAGAAAGCGAGCTACACCAAACGACATGCACACCACATTCAGAAGCTCGCGCGCCAACGCACGCATGGGCTACACACACACACATACACAGAACCGCGCGCACACACAAACACATACACACACACCCTCACAAATGATGCAGCTTCGTCTCGCAAATGCAATTTTACACTCCCATATCACACGGAAACAAGAACAGAACGAGGTGATGAAGGATAGAATACAAAAAAAGTCAGGAGAACATACAGGTAATAGCACCACAGTCATGGGTGATAAGATGAGATGCTCTCTCTCTCTCTCTCTCTCTCTCTCTCTCTCTGTAGTTAGACACGTCTTGACAATCCCACGAGTGCTACAGAGCCACGCGCTATAACAAAAATAGAACTGCCAGCAATACGGCGACACAGAGGTATGACTGCGAAAGCAATGGGCTGACTGTACTCACTGGATTTCAAAGGATCAAGGACACTGCATTACTTTAAGAAACGCTCACCACACACGCTACAGTCATACTTTCCGTTGCACAAGAAAACTTTAAAGGTGGCCATGCCTAATGTAACGACTAAATTACACCCAAACATTAACAATCAAATCATAACCAGTTTTGTCATTCGTGAATGGAGAGAACTGTTATACATTTGCAGAATTATACCATTACGATTTTCAAAATTAGACAGTTCCCTCCGCTAGCAAACAAGAACATCGTGACACAGTGTAATAAGGCTTTCTTTTTATGTTGGCCTAGTGCTATTTTAGTTGTTCCACCAGTAGGTATCTAGTGTCTTCTGAACGGAGGTTCAAAATTCAAATTCAGATTAAATTTTATTCGTGGCATCCCGACTCCCTCCCCCAACTCACCCATGCCACCCCTCCCCCTAAAATTAATGTGTTTAATAGCGAAGTGCCGCTCAGCCCTCCTGCCCACCTCACGCGCACTCACACAGATACACGTGCGCGAAAGTTTCCCCCGCGGTGTGGTCCCCTGGCAGCGGCTGTCAATGCTCCAGGTTAAACGAGAGCTGATATATGCAGACAGACGGAAGAGAGAAAATTCTTGGCTGTTTCATCCTTCAGTGGCCCAGTCTTTGCTGACTACTCCACAGTCCAAACTATTCGAGGGTAGCCGGAGTTGGGCCTGAAATGTTGGGAGAGTGAATGGGAGAGTGAAAGCAAAGAGTGTGTGACAGGGTAATGCTTTCCGACCGTAAAAGTTAAGACTATAGATGTACATCGAAACATCGATTTGACCTACTTTGATCCATCCATCTACAGAAAGACGCATTGCTCCTTCAGTGCTTCGTCTGTATTATTTCTCTGTTTGGTATTTTAAGAATTGCCTTAAAGAAAACATTTTACTAAAACAAACAACTAAACGAAAATGTAGATAAGAAAAGGGGGAAAATGTAACGCGAGTCTTTTAATGCAGCTCTACCCTGTCCTGTAGAGAGCTCTCACTTTATATTTACACTTCTACTGTTGATCTCTCCTTCCATTTTCATGAAAACTAGAGCCGACAATCTTTTTGTTGCTGTTTTTCGGCTTATAGAAATCTTCAGCTTTACGGCAGACTCATGAATATTAAACCTCGCTCCGAGCCTCAGAGAAACCAAATAACCCTGGCAAAGGCAGTACGAGGTAACCGCTTTAATGTGCCGTGCCGGCGCTTTGTACGCGCCATGCCATTCTCCGAGTACGCGGACTGTTTTCCCAAACCTCTCTCTGTTACCTCGACCGGAGGGATTTAGTTCCCCGTGCCTATAATTCCGGAGATATTCGCTTTCTGGCACGAGGAAGCTAGTTAGCATGTAAATGACATGGGTAAGCGCACCTCTGCAGTCGACGAAGATTTGTAAGTCAAAGATGGTAAAATGGAGAGGGCCCGGTGGAGTGCACACAATTTAGGATGCGCAGGAATTATACCTGCACTCAGTTCACCTTCAGCTGGGCTGCAGCTTAGGAAAACGCCACACACCATGTCCAAGACCTTCATTACTTTCAAGTATAAGCAGCATTTTCTTATGCTTTCTTCAGAGTATTGCAAATATTAACTGTGGCACTGACAGGATTTTGAAATTGCCAGTCAAATAGACATCATATCATGTCTTTTGCTATAAAACAGCTAAACCCTGCAGTCTAGATTGTCATTTGTTTACAGCTCTCTCTCTCTCTCTCTCTCTCTCTCTCTCTCTCTCTCTCCCCCTCTCTCATGCTCTTTCTATCTTTCTATGAGACTGTCACCCATTGGAGCGGAGCAGAAAATGAAATATGGTGATAGAAATTCCTGCTGGCGTTTCATGGGTCACTGAATGTGGCGTAGTGATGGGCCAGTCATTTCCAGCCCAATTTCAATCGCAACGTACGGGAACCGGGGGCATCGACCCACCCAGACACCCAGACACCAGCACCGTTATGTAGTTAGACCTGCATTTATTTATATAATATTCTCTCTCTATCTCTCTCTCACTCTCTCTCTGCCATAAAAGAGATGAGGATGAGCTGATGTTTATGAAAGATGATTTCTGTAATGTCAAAAAAACTTCACAGAGCATGTTTGAAAATGGGTTCCAACTGTCTGTCTGTCTGTCTGTCTGTCTGTCTGTCTATCTGTCTATCTATCTATCTATCTATCTATCTATCTATCTATCTATCTATCTATCTATCTATCTATCTATCTATCTATCTATCTATCTTCAGTATTCGGTGCATTGTAAATCAGTAAAGCAGCAGAGAATTTCATTCTCATTTCCGCCCTCTGTGGTCTCAGAGTCAAGGTTTCTTATTCTCATCCTCTCTGCACATTTGAACTTTCATCACAATACCTGTGAAAGAAGACTTCTCTAATTCAATAACCAGTCCAAACTTTCAAGGACTCCAGTGCACCAGTCATTTAAAGCAGTTCAATGCCGGAAAGTTTTTGGATGACACAAGTCAAGCGGACGGTATTTACTCCATCCGTGTGCCTGAGATATTGTCATGCAGAAAGCGTGTGTTCGAATACCTCTCTGAGGCTCCTCTAGGGCGTTTGACATAAATCGATATGACCATCAAAATGGAAAGGGGGGGGGGGTGAAAGACCCAATTAAAAAAAGGGGTATTATTAGGAACACTGATGCTCAATGTGTTGCTGCAGTAACTTTTAAAGATCACCTGCCTTGCAGCCAGGAGAGCGATGTTTGCATTTAGCTGGTTGTAATGAATAGACCTGCTGGGGACTCAGTAGCATTGAATGAGAGAAGAGGCATCTATTTCATGGGTGCATAGCTTTAGTCCCCAAAGGTTGCAATGCTGGCTGTTTTCTGGGCTTTTTTTTTTTGCTGTGGTGCCTCAATGGTGTTTAATTGATCAATTAAAGTGATTTGATTGGCTGGAGAGAGAGAGATAGAAAGAGAGAGAGAGACAGAGAGAGAGCGACTGCTGATTTTCACAGTCTTAATGAGGTACTGATTACTGTGAAATGATGGAGGCCTGTGTGCTGACACCGCTGGACTCCACTGTCACAGAGGGAAAAAAAACAACAACACACAAACCTCCCCCACTTCTCTCTTTCTCTCTCCCTCTCTCTCCCTCTCTCTCTCTCTCACTCACACACACACACTTCTCCTCAGAGTATAAATGTGCTTGAACTGTGCACTTCATAATTTTTTTCTATTTATAAAGCTTTACTTACAAGGCGAAAATAATGCTGTGTATGTGTTTGTAAGAACATTAAAAAACGTGTCTATGACATGACACTGCAGAACATAAGGGAGCATATACAAGACAATATTACAGATATGAGTGTTTGAATATAAATGTATAATGCATAATCTTACATGGTATTTCTCATTTTCAGATTCAATAATATGTGATAGATGAATCATCATTGTGGTGAAAACTCTCTCTCTCTTTCTCTCCCCCCTTCCCCTCACTCCCTCTGTGTTTCCCCTTTTATTTCAGATTTTCAAAGCAGACGATTCTGTGAGAAAATTAGTATTTATTTCAGAGTCTACTTGATTTCACTGCTTTGTTCTCAACCTCACACAGAACACAGGTCATTCTGAGTGTAAGGCACTGTGGAGTAACGACTGGTGAATAATGTTTATGGCGTGGTATACTAATAAGGCATTTCTGTGGTGGCATTGATACCCTTGGTCCAGACAGAGTGTGGGTGCACACACATTGACCTACAGGGAGATGGCTGTATCACATCGTAGACTTAATGTGTGCAATCTTGGAATGCTGTAGACCAGCGGTTCCCAAACTTTTTAGGTCACATGCCCCCTTCTACATCCTGACCAAGTTTACACCCCCTTCCCACCCCTCCAAAAAAAAAGACGCAACATAGCACATGTACAGCTGCATGAAGTTATCAAGTTTAATGTTTAGTCATATGGAAAAGCATGAATAATAATTGGAACAGCCATGAAAGAGCTGAGGAGGTACAATGGAATAGGTCAACATGCATTTACAGATTGCAACAAAGTTATGCACCAGCCGGAGCGTTTAAAGAATGAGTAAGGGTGAGGAACACGTACAGGCCCAAAAGAGGGAAATACATGTGAAAATTTACAGAGCCATTAAAATATTTTGCATAGAGTTTAATCCTACATAAAAAAATTATCATTATTTATCATCATTAGAACACTTGTAGGCTAACAATGTCGATTCAAAGAGATCGCAACAAAACACATTCCACATTCAAATGAAACCGATCAACGTTTTAAAAAAAATAATGCACGGCACAAGCTGCAGAACAAAGGATTTTTGAGGGCGAGGAGAGTAGGCCCTAAACAGCGACATAAAATATTTGCATTATTAAATAAATAAAAATAATTTATTGTTTCAACAAACTGCAACAAAGTCATGCACGACATGAGCCGTAGAACAAAGGAACTGTATGAGGGCGGCAAGGAAACTCACAAAGAGATAGGTAGTTTTAAGAGAAAGGAAAAATAGAAGATTTAAATTTGAAGGGTTGAAAAGTCCATCGAAGTCGATCAGTCAGTGGTCCTGAGGGCGAATTCCCTGGCTAATGGCGAGAGACAGGGAGACACAGAGACAGAGAGACAGCATGTTTGTGTGTGTGAGAGAGAAAGAGAGTATTACAAGAGAATTATGCAGAATAACAGAGAGAGAGAGTACGACGAGAGAGAGAGAGAGAGAGCGAGAGAGAAAGCAGGAGAGTGTGTGACAGACCACTACAAAGAATAACAATAAGGTAGTGTGAGAGCTGCGAGAGAGAGAGAGAGAAATAGAGAGAGAGAAAGAGAGAGAGAGAAAGAGAGAGAGAGAGTTGTGAGTATGCAGGCTTCAAGCGAAAATACAGTCTACCAACCAGTAGCCACAATAATATAAATGGATAAATGGCAATGCTTACCCATGTTAATGTCAAAACGGACAGTTTTAGGACTAAATGGGGGATGTGTATCTTTTGTGTTTTATTGTAGTGTTTGAATGCCGCTGGGTCTTCTGTGTGTTCTTGTGGGTTGCCCTCTCTCTCACTTTCGCTCTCTCACTCTACTCCTGTTCCAGCCCAGCTGAAGCAATTTGTAACCCTAGCGACAGATGGGACCAGGTTATAAAAAGGGTGGTGGTTCAAGATGGCGCTCTCTCTTCTCCCTCTGACTGCGCACTGGCTGGCACCTTATAGTTACGAACAGCTTTGCCTGACGCTTATACTGTTGGGTGAGTGGGTTTAAACTGGCGTTACCTGATACTTACACGCACTTGCTTGTTCTTGTGGTCTTGCACCCAAAGCTGAAGTGACCTGTGGACTGGTAAGAACACCTACGGAGACGGAACACGGCCATTCGCTGGCTCGCTCACCCGAGAAAGAGCTCCGTTTATGGAGGGAGCCTACACTGACTGCTATCAAAGACTGTGACTTTTAAACTATGGACGTTTGTACATTGTAGTTGGTGCTAACGAGAGTAGGGCTTTGTCTATTTTATGTCTTTCAATTTCACTTGTTTGGCATCTGTTCTATATGGTTCTATATGGTTTTACACCTTGGAGGCAACGCCCTTAGACCCCAACCATTTTGGCCCATTGTTTTACTTTTAACATTTGTGTTTTATAAATTTTATTTGCATATTTTGTAACTTTTCTCTTGTAATAAAACCACCCTTTTATTCTCTGTATCTGGGTCTTGCTCTGGCTGTTGTCTCGGAGATACACAGGAACCTAGTGGGGGTAGGTGCAACTGTACTGTACCTCTGTTGTACACCCCCTCCCAATTTGTGACATTAATGCGAGGGGTGCGCCTGCATCTCTGCACAAAGCTTGGCAATGTTGGGTGCAATTGCAGACAGTTTAAGCCTCCGGTCTTTCTCAACAGCACCCAGTCTCATATGATATTTAGTCTTAATTGATGTCAAAGCAGAGAAACCAGCCTCGCACAAGTAAACTGTTGTGAGGGGCACGACAACTCCCAAGGCTTGCTTTGCAAGGGCCGGGTATTCCGTCACAACATCAGCTCAAAAATCAACAAGTGGCCGTCGTTTAAACTGCAGCTGAAGTGCTCTATCAGATGACAGGTCAATCAACTGCTCCTGCTCCTGGAATAACAGCTGTGGGACAGGGAGGTAAACTTCGAAAGGGTTGCGAATCCACGCCTGTGATGTATCCATAGGTGGAAAGTATTTCCACCTATGGATAGCCTTGTCAACACTTTGCCCCATGATAACCAGTGCACTTCGGTGTGTAGAAGAAGTGCTTTGTGTCATCGCTTTGGCCCCGTCAGTGCATACTCCCACGCTGTTAAAAAGGCTGCCGCTCCTTTAAGACTGGGGGGACTGAGAAGCCAATCACTGGCCAGCAGAATGTAAAAAACTGCTTAGTCATGTACAGACAAGTTCGAAAACGGCACGGGGAATGATAAGTTCAGGAGTTACAGTTATATAGCTTAAACCTGTCAATGTTGACATTAATAGTTTAGTTATAGTGTTGCTTGTGCGTCTATGAACAACGTAAGTTGCCTGTGTTTCTCCTGTCTGTAAGTGTTTATCGTTGTTCATAGTGAAGTATCGAAGTGATAATTGCTAAATGACAGATTGAAATGTTCACTGTAATAGTTTGTTCTCTCCCTTATAGAGTTGTGTATATTCAGATGATTGAGTGTTTGAATGTTCACGATGTACGTAAAGGTAAACAAGTCAAATGTTTACGGGGGAGATTAACCTGTTTACTCCAGTTGGCGCATGCGCACTAATGCACGTGTGCCTTACATATTAAGGCAATGTTTTCTGCAAGTATTTTGTATTGTTTATGTTCAGCCCATTTGTATTTTGTCCTTGATAACTTTATATTTGTACTCTGTTCACTCTTTTTAGAAACCACACACACGCACACAACATAAGTTTCAAGGAACTACCTCAACTTCATGATTGAGTGAAAATAAAGAATCCTTAATACAAGACTGGCGACTGGAACCCCTCTCTTACAACAAAGCTAGAGTTCTAACCGGGCTCTCCACAGTGATTTGAACTATCCGATCAGCACAGAGTTTCCTAACTTTCACTGGCCCTTCGAGCCGGATAGCAAATTGCTGTATGAAGATGCAACGTTCCGAGCCAGATGAGAAGGTTGTCTGACCCAAAAGACAGGGAACAGTTCCCTCCCACCTGTCGGAGTATGACCTAAGCGGACCAGGGTCCCAGAGGCGGTTCCATACTCCACTTCCTCAGAGTACACAAGAAGTCGAGCAGGAGTCAGTGAGCACAGAGGCACCCTCCAGGGCCACCACGCCGATCAGCCAAGGCAGTGCATCAGACCTGAGCGCGCTGTCAGAAAGGGAGGAACAGAGGCTAGAACATGTGAGTGGTGACAGTGAGGAGCTGCGCCACGAAATGAGTCAGCTGCCAAGTTCGCCCACCAGGTGGCAGCAGATCAACCAAGAGAATGCAGCTCTGAGGCACCAGATTAGCCAAGTACCTGAACTTGTTGCTGCTCTTATGGAGATGAAGCAACAGAACATCGAGCTTCGGCAACAGTTCCAGAAACTGGTGACGGAGATAAGAGTCCTATCCAGACCTGCTGCACCACAGCCACTTCCACGTTCCCACCTGCCGCCAAGCACAGTCTATCGTGGGCAAGAGAGACACTACCCACCACTGCCCCGAAGGCAAGACACCGTGTATCCTGCCAACCACAGAGAGGCATACCACCTCCCTCATGGCCCTGGTGATGAGCTGGCCGAAGATCTCTCCCTCCTTAGAGTTTCACATCAGGTGGAAGAAGACCTCTCCCTCCCATCATACTATCCTGCCCCTCCTAGAACGAGCCCCCCACGTGCCGATCAGTATGGCCAGAGAACCCAGTCGCGGCCATCCTACACACATGAACCAAGGTATGGGTACACAGAGGGGACACAGAGAGGATACCCCCCTCATCATCCCTATTATGCAGACCTGCCACCCACCCAAGAGCTTACCTACAGAGGGCCAAGCCGACCATCCCACCCCTGACGTCACCAGATCCAAGAGAGTTCTCAAGGCTGAAGCTTGCGCTGGAGAATATCCTCCCAGATGACGCCACGGAGCGATACAAGTTCCAGATCCTCACAGATCATCTCAGATGCGAGGAAACCTCGCTCATGGCAGATTCATACAGTAACTCCAGGCAACCTTACACAGACACGATGCTGGCCCTCACCAAGATGTATGGGCAGCCTCACAAGCTGGCTGTGCAACGCATCGCAGAGTTGATGGATGGCCCTAATGTCCGCAGTGGAGACGATAGACTTTCGTTTGTTTGCTCTCCAGGTTCGCTCACTGGTGGGCATGCTAGAACAGCTGGGGGCAAGAGGCCGTGTGGAGCTGCAGTGTGGTTCCCATGTGTCAAGACTGCTGGGTAAGCTACCCCACGACCTCACTGCTAGCTTTAAGAGATTTATCCACCCCATGAGAGTAGCTATCCCCACGCTCATTGACTTTGCTGTGTGGCTGGAATATGAGTTAGAAGTGCAAGAGAATAGCATGAAATATGTCAGCTACAGGAGAGAGGAGTCATCCAGTAAGAAGAAAGATAACAGGAGAGACTCAAAACAAACCAGCAAGAGCACCGCCATTCTCCTGGGTACAGGGAAGGTGGCAGAGACAAGTACCACTGCAGCCCCGCCCGCGTTGGAGCTCCCAGCCAGTGGCCACAGTAAGACAGAGAAAGGAGGAGCCTACTGCCCATACTGTGACAACAACAAACACTTTCTGAACAACTGCGCTAATTTCAAGCAGCTGAACAGAGAGCAGAAGATATCTTGGATCAGAAGTAACAACAGGTGCTGGCGCTGTGGCCGTGGCCATCAATCAGCTAAGTGTACACTGAAAGCCCCCTGCAAGACGTGTAATAGAAGACATCTGCTTGTGCTACATGAGGTGAATGAAAGAACAGAGGATAAACCGCAAACACCAGCAACAGCCATGGCAGAGAGCTGTCTTGTGAACACAGCCAGCAAAGTCCTGTACATCGACCACCCAGCATACAATTGTAAAGTGCTCCTGAAGATCAGTCAAGTCATCATAAGGAATGGTGACAGATCCTTGGAGGCCTATGCTGTCCTAGACGACAGATCAGAATGGACCATCCTTCGCCCCTCCGCAGCAAGGAAGTTAGGCCTCAAGGGCAAGCTGGAGGAGTTGGTCCTTTGCACAGTCCGGCAGGAGCTGCAGGTGCTTCACGGGGCAGCCTTATCGTTTACCATATCCCCTGTCACTGAGCCCAAGAAGAGGTACAAGATCCAGAGCAGCTGGGGCTGGCAGAACATACTCATCCTGTAAGTAAACTGCAGCAAAAGTACAAACATCTAGCTGGGTTGCCCCTCCAGTCACTGAACAGAGTCCACCCAATGTTACTGATCAGGTCTGACTGCACACACCTCATCACTCCCATAGAGCCTGTCAGATTCGGCCCGCCTGGTGGGCCGGCAGCTGTGAGAACACATCTGGGATGGACTTTGCAAGGCCCAGCCCAGGATGTCAAGTTCATCCCTGATACACCCCAGTGCCTCTTCACCTCCACATCATCCCCGACAGACCTATTCTCATGTGTGGAGAAGTTGTGGCAGATGGACGTGCTTCCATATCGTAGTGAGAAGTTGGCTGTGAGATCACGCCAAGACCAGGAAGCCTTGGATCTCCCTGAAGAGCGAACAGTGAGAGTGAACATTGACGGTATTGAGCGGTATGCCACACCTCTCCTTCGAGTCAAGAAGATGCCTCAGCTACATGCCTCACCGGAAGCTGTGCTACCACATCTGAGGGGTATTGAAAAACAGTTGGCAAAGGCCCCAGAACAAGCTGCTGCTTACCAGGCAGAGATTTGTAAGTTAGAGGAGGCAGGCTATGCTGTGAAGTTGGAGCCATATCAGGTAGAAAGGACACAGGAGGCTTGGTATATACCACACCATATAGTCCAACATAATGGAAAGAACCGGGTGGTGTATAACTGCTCCTTTCAGTACCAAGGCCACAATTTGAACGAGCTAGTGCTCCCCGGCCCTGCCCTAGGTCCCTTGCATCTGGCTGTGCTGCTGCAGTTACTGTTAGTTAAGGTGTTACTTTTTAGTGCAAAAATATATGCCTGCTTTATTTATGTATATTTATATATTTGGTGGGTTTTTTTCCTTCTTTTGGGTGGTTTTGAACATTTAAGCACACTACATATTTAAATGAAAAGACCTATCTTTGACTTTAACATTTAGTGGCTCTGCAGTTCTTTCATGAGATCCATCAGTTCTGTCCAGTCCTACAATGGACCATAAGGTTTCACACCTGTAATACCCCCCAAATAGGGCTGTGAATCACTACTGTCCAGTATGTAGGCTACTTTTTATGTCTAATGTATGTGTTAATGGTCCCATCTCCTCAGCCTGCATTCCTGCACATTAAAACCCTTTTGTTGTGTAACTGCTCAAGAACAACCTACTATTATGTTTATCAGCAGAGAAACCCCCCTAAATTACTTGTCCCAGAGTGAACCCAACAGATAATGAAAGAAAAAGTGAAACATCACTTTTGTTAATATTTCCATGACAGCTGTACACCAGCAGGACTAGTACTAGGTACTTAAATTCATTGTACAGCACATAATAATATGACGTGTGATAAAAACTAGCGGTGTCCACTATTAAGTGGTTCCATTCAAATGCTCATAGAGCACTGCCTACTGATGCGTGTAGTCTTGGAGACATCACACAAGATGAGAATAAATTGAGAGAAAGGGAATGCATTGACTTTATTACATTTTTTATTCATGATGAACATGCAACTGTTCAGTTCACAGAGAAAAATACAGTGAGTACTTGTCTAACATTCTGTGGCTCTGTTGTTCTCTCATGAGGCACAGGAATGTCTGGGTCCATAAGCTCTGCTGGCTCCTCTATATCCTCCCTCCAGTCCTCCAAAAACTCATCTCCTTGTGACTCACACAAGTTGTGCAAGACACAGCAGCTGCTGACATTGGTGGGGACCCTCGAGATGCTGACATCCATCTTCTTCAGTAGACAATGCCATCTCCCCTTCAGCCTTCTAAAAGCACATTCTACAGTCATGCGTGCATGACTCAGTCTGTAATTGAAATGCTTCTGCCCTCTAGTAAGATGGCCATTGTCAGGGTATCCCCTCATTAGCCAGCTCAAGAGAGGGTATGCAGGGTCTCCCAAGAGCATGATGTGGACCTGTATTCTGCCAATTTCTCATGTGTCCTAAATGGAATGAGTAAAAAGCAATCACTCTTAGGGTGAATACTTAGATTTCTCTACAGTTGATGCACAAACGAATGAGCAGGCCGTCTGATGGAACAGTACAAGATTATGCCTCACCGGTGGGAAGAGGTTGCCACTGTCAGCTAGTTCGAACAGCATAGAGTTTCGTAGCACCCTTGCATCGTGCACATTGCCAGCCCATCCAACGTTGATGTTGGTGAATCTGTTGGTGGGGTAGAAAAAGGAGGCAGCTGTAATGACCTACACTGATGCCGTGAGGCAGGCAAACAGGTTACTGTCACAGTCCAGCACAATGGAGATACATAACTGTTTATACAACATTTGTTAGATTACAACATACCTCTGAAGATGTACAGTATATTTAATATCAGGGAGACAAGTCTCTTGGCCTTGTACTACTCTGTTTGTGTGTTATTTTATACTCAGCGATAGAGGTGATCCACAACAGCTTGTAAAATGATGGAATGACTGCCTTTGCGATTAAAGTAATCCTTGGCGTTGTTGGAAGGGGCAGTGATGGGGATATGAGAGCCAGCTATTGCCGCTCCGCAGTGGGGGAACCCCCATCTCTCCTCGATTGCATCCACCATCTCCCGCAATCTATCCCCTCGAGGCAAACTAATAAATTGGCGCTGAAGTGTCCATATAGCACAACAAACCTCCCAAACAGAATTGGACACTGATTTACTAACACCAAACAAGTCGGACAATGTTTTGACCGATGCTAGGTACCAAATTGCCACCGCAAAGATTTGCTAGCCATTGCTGGTCTGTGAATGTCCCTATCACAATGTTCTTCCACCAGTCATGACCTCTTGCATGCATCCATACTCTTCTCTCGGGTCTCATGGCTATTAAAGCAGAGGTGGAAGCCACAGCTGTCGTTTTCCTCCTCTTTTGTCGCATCTCCAGTATGTCTCTATTAATATTCTTAAATCGTGTAAGCTGACTTTGTCCACGACGTCTGAAAAATTCGAAGAGCCAAAGCAGATACATTACGTACGTGCCAAACATCTTGCCTGGAACACACCAAGGACCCAGTCTGTATTGTTTCGATTTACCCGCACGCTAAGTGCTCTGCGCAATTCTTCTTCTTCTTTTAATTTCTGGTGGACCACGCACGGAAGAACGCAGTGCTGCCTCCCACTGGTTAAAAACAACAACGCACTTGGTCTCTGCAAACAGAAATGTTGTACGTGTTCATTTGCATATAGAGCGGGGAAGTGAGATCCGATCTCAAGTGGTAACTCATGTGGAGACGGATTCTAAAGCCAGGTGTGTGTACGCTGTCCACTTGTGATCGGATCACGAAAATCGGATCTCAATACAAGGTGTAAACAGGGCCATAGAGAGGATGTGTTCAGACATTGTATCAATGCAGCGCGACACAGTGTTGTTGGAAAGCGGGATCATGTTAAAATTTTTTTGCTTCCCTTTCCCCAATCAAACATTCCACCATATCTTTTGCAGCCAGCAAGCAGATATCTTCAGCAATGGTGTGGGGTAAGCCCTTTCTGGCGATTCGATAACTAACCAGACATGATGCTCTTAACAACTTTTTATTCAAGCACATGCCAGAATGCAGTTGCAGTTGTTTTTGGCTCTTCTTAGATACTCTAATTTTGTTTTAAAAAAGGTAACAGGCTTCTCTTTAAGATGGGCATGTTTAGTGTGCAAGTGACGACATAAATAAGCAGGCTTGGGACAACTATTAGTGAGCACTTCAAAACACAGTATGCACTGTGGCTTTTGATAATCGGCATCACCAGTCCAAGTGAACCCTAAACTCAAATAGTTGTCATCATATTTTCGCCTTTTCCCAGTGTGTTGTGGTGGCTCACTCTCCCGGTCTCTTTTGCCTCCCTGCCTTGATGATGGTTCACTGCTGTGCTCTCCTCTGCGATCCTCCTTGTCAGTCTCTCTCTCCTCACTCTCCTCCTGTTCCCGTTCAATTTCTCCCTGTCCTATTCCCTCCGTTTCTCTGGTCTCTGATCTTTTCTCACACTCGATCTTTCTATCTACTTCCTAATTACTGATGTCCCAATCCAGCTTAAAAACATTTTTGCACAGCAGTTTTCCCAATTTTTAACCAGTTGTACATGTTTGTACAGATGCTAATAGTTAGTTAGCCACAGGCTAAGCTAGCTATTGGTACTGACAAGCAACTGCTAGAAAGCTGGATAACTTCATGCGAAGTTCGGCTGCTGCGTGTCCGGGTAACAGGCTAGGACATTTTTAATGATTAGACTACAGTACATTGAAATTTTATGATTTTTTAAATGTAGGCAAATTAAAAACACGCACACACACACTTCAAATAGGTTATTTTAGATTTTTAAAAATTATTATTTTAAATTTCCAACATTACAATTTTTTATCTTGCGCACCCCCTAGAGGCAGTCTGTTCACCCGGCTGTAGATGTACAACATGTGGTAAAAGACAGGTGAAAGGCGGTGTGTGGGGTAGCTGCACCCTGTTGTTTTTTTGTTGTCCTGGGTGTGTGTGTGTGTGTGTGTGTGTGTGTGCTGTGTGTGTGTATGTGCTCTGTGTGTGTGTGTGTGTGTGTGTGTGTGTGTGTTAGCTGTGTAGTGGTGCTCTGATTGGGCTACAGAGGGAAGAAACAGTGCAGTAATCCATTTACACAAGCCCGAGTTTACGCACTACATTGCTATTTTGAATCAGTGGGATCTGATTGCTATTCTCATTCCCATCAGCAATCTCCCTCCCTCCATTTGGCCTTTTCTTTTCCTCTTCTCCTCTCCTTAAACACCACCCACACACCTGCCTTAAGAGGACAATTTCTCTCTCTCTCTCTCTCTCTCTCTCTCTCTCTCTCTCTCTCTCTCTCTCCCTTTCCCTTGCCATCGTCTTAGAACCATCCACTGTTTTCCATTCTTCTATTCTCCTTCAGAATCTCTATTCAGTTGCCTCTGATTGCTGACTGGGTTGAGAGGTCTGCTCCATCTTGCTAAATTGCACACGTGCTGTAAATGTCAGGTGTGAGCGTGTTTGATGTTTGGACGTAATACATCTGTTCAGAGAAGGGATGAAGGAGAAAGGAAGACAAGAAAACCAATTTAGTTATCATTAATCACACAAATGAAATAAAAAAAGTTAAAATGTTCACAGAGAATGGAAATATCTTTCTCTGAGAAGACGTGAAAAGCAGGGTGATTCTCCACATGTGAAGCAAAGAGAGAAATGAAGTTTATCTAGGGTCTTCTCTTAAGAGTGTGAACACGCTTGAATGCTGAAGGGGAGGAATCTTAGATTTGAATGTCATAAATAGGTCCTTTTAGATGAGGTCCATGAGGGAAAAAGAGAGAGAATACGATGAGGGTCAGTGCTGAGAGCCAGTGAGATGGTGAGAGTTATTGTACATTAATGCAGCTTTTCTCTAAAGTAGTGCACACATTTGGCCCCGCTGAGGCCCCCGAAAATGGTATTGCTCAGGTGATGTGAGGACTAGGAGTGCAAAAATTAATCAATTTAACCGTGCATTTATGTGATTCCTGCAGGAAATTAAAGCAAGACAGCACCATGAAGCAACACACACACACACACAAACATAAAGAGAGAGAGAGAGAGAGAGAGAGAGAGGAGACAACGGCCCTTCACAGTTGGCACAGCTTCAGAGCTGTAACAGATGGGTTTTTATTACACCGTTTCAAGTTAGACAGTGCCAGGTTGGCATTTCCTGGCACAATAAACTGGCATACGTTTCCTTTCTCTCTGTCGTCCCCCAGCCTTTTCATAAAACAAGTCCCCAACACATGATGCCAAGCCAGACAACAGTTTGGAAACGCAGTGTTAGAGTGTTTGCGTGAGAGAGAGAAAGGAAAAGAAAACAGAAACATGATTGTAGGAGAGGCCAAATGAAGGCTAATGAGAAAAGGTGTGAGAGACAGGGAAATATGAGCCAGTGCTCTGGGAGCCAGGCATTGCAGATGGATATCCACTGGGATTTGAGATGGATTCAAGACAAGCATCACTCTCCTATCAGCACAGCCATGTAAAAAAAGGTTTCAATGCCTCCATTGCACTTTTTACTTTTCCATTTACAAGAAATTGCTTTGTATTCCTCTCTCTGTCCCTCTCTCTATCTGTCTCTAACTCAAACACCCCCCCCCCCCACACACACACACTCTCACATACTTTTCTGATAGAAACCAGTTGACAGCTGACTCATCCATGAACAACCATGATGAACCATATGCTTCATCACATCATCAGTGAACTGACTACTGGCGTATGTGTGTGTGTGTATGTGCGTGTGTGTGCATGTCTGTGTAAATATATATATATATATATATATATATACACACATGCACATACACACACACACACACACACACACATACGTGTGTATGTGTATGTAGGTTGTCTTCCACTTATCGATTCCGTTCTGATGGCTCTGTCGTATGTCTGAGTGGTCGTAAGTCATATCCGTGGCAACCTGCCTATGACAGCCCATACATACATACATAGATTTGAGAAGGCATATTTCAGGAGAAACAGAGAGATGACTGGGAAAAGGCTCTGACTGATGTCTGTAATGGTGGTGTTTAGGTTTGACGGTGTGTCTTGGTAGCTGTGTTGTGGAGTGTGGGCTGATGTGTTAAGCTGTACCTTCTGTGAGTGTTCAGGACCAGCCTGAGACTCTCAACACACTGCATGTTCACGCAGTGAGCCGTCAGAAGAACATGACGCTTGGCATTTCCTCTAGCAAGTAATTGCTTCCTACGAGGCAAAGAATAGAGGATAGACTCTCTTTCTGTGTCATGTCTTTTCTAAAATCTTTCTCTGTAGCTCTACACCATCACAATAAACAAACAAAATGTTTATATGAAGCTCAACTCAAGCCCTTCCCAATCATAAAAGAATCCTATTTACATGTTTATTTATTAATTTCTTACATGCTGTAAGTGTCTGATTCAAAGCCAGAGGACAGTCAGATTTTTAAATATATTAAAATCAATGCTTTTTTTCAGAACCTGATAAGCCAAAACCAACCCAGAAAGTTTTGAAGAACATAGCTGTATTTATTTTTTAGATATTTTCAGTTGATCAGTTTGCTGCTGCATTGGAGGTATGTGAAGACATATCTAAATTTGGTGAAACATAATTTGTAAAACAAAACTACACCTACAAGCAGCAACAAACTAAAATACAAACACATGCTTCGACTAACACACATGCTTCAAGTACATTTTTTCATTTTTATCCTAAAGTACAGTATGTAACAGTTGGGTATTGCATTGTGTATTTGCATTATACTAAAATAACTTAAATTAACACATTAATTTTATTACAGATGTTCTAGTGATGGTCTACTAGTCAGAGAAGTACTTGGATCATGTAGGAGCCAAATTCTGTGAAAACTATTTTCTTTTTTATAATATTTTTGCATTTGAACAATGCCCTTTTTGTTATTATGTTACCTTAAACATATTGGATTAGATATCAGATATTTGGTAATGAAAATTGTGGAATTAAGGTTCATTTGATATGCTGATATTGTATTGGTTTGTTTTGTCGATCCTCTACTGCGCATGTGTAGATATTAGAATGTTCAGGAAAACAAAACTATGCAACTGAGTAGATACTTCAGACACGTGTGCGCTTTGGAAGCACACAGCCTTTTAGCCGTTATCCGTAGCCTTATCGTTATGAGCCTGTAATGTAAGAGATTATCCATGACTGCAAGAACCATGAAAGAAGAATGATGTAACTGCTGGACCTGATTCTGTTTACTTGATGTTACCTGAGAGTAAACGACATCAACGTTCATCCAGATCTGGAGAGCGTTCCAAGTACGTGGTTTAGTGACTAACCTAGCTAAGTTAACTCAGAGTAAGTAGTAAACCTCCTAATAGAAGATCCCTATGGCTTCATTCTCCTAGCAAAACAAAGCCATAGGGCTCTTCTATTAGGAAGTTTACTACTTACTCTGAGCTAACTTAGCTAGGTTAGTCACTAAACCATGTACTTAGAATACCACTTTTGTGGGTAGCCTGCATCATAACTGAGGTGGATGATAGAAATTATCACTGGTTATGGATACAAAGCCCTGCCTGTTTTGTGAGAAGAATCATGTGCTGAAAAAATGTTGCAAAATCAGAGAAAAACCACATAAGGTCAGAGTAAAGTTGCTGAAGAAAAATGGACTTTGCTTTGGCTGCCTGGTTACAGGTCACCTGATCAGGGAATGTAAGAAGAAGATGTCATGTGACATGTGTTCTCTGAAGCATCCCAGTATGCTGTACCTCTCAAAGCAGGAGAAAAGTGCAAAGCAGAAGACAACTGAAACTGAGGTCAACGAAAGCAGTACTGCCAGTGCACCGGCAGTTCTCCTTCGAGAGACAAGTGCCTGTATTGGGGCTGGAGACAGTTGTGTACTTGCTGTTGTGCCCATTAGAGTTAAATCCAACAAGAGTGACAAAGCAGTGGAGGCCTATGTGTTCATGGACCCTGGCAGTTCTGCAACATTCTGCACCAAGACATTAGCAAAGCAGTTGAATATTCAAGGCAGAAGAGCTGAGCTCATGTTGAGCACCATCAATTCTAAAAGGCGAGTAGAAAGCTACATCTTCACTGATTTGGAAGTCAGCGGTAGGGTTGCCACCTGTCCCTTATCATACGGGATCATCCTGTATTGGAAAATAAAATGCTGCGTCTCGTATTGAATCAACAAGGGACGCGATTTGTTCCATATTTTCGTACATGTCGTTTCATATATACACTAGGTTTTAAAGTGCTGAGAAAAACATAACATCAAGTCATCGTTTCCATTAGTTGTAACTCAGTGGTTGCCTTATGGCTTACAATTAAAAATAACACCCTCAGTTGCTGTATTTTTCTTTTCCTTATTATTTTAATGATGTCTCAAGTCCCCTGATGAAATGTAAGAGGCTGTCAAGATATTGCCCTTTCCCTGGTGACAAATAGAAGGCAAACTGTTTGCCATCAAACTTTTTCGGTCTCCCAAGGAGGGGTGTCTGACTTTAAATAGCATGCTGCAGGTGCTACCCATGTCCGAGCAGAGCAGACCACACAGAGTGGAATCGCTTGAATCCTTATAACTCAGACTTCCCCCGAAGCGGGCATGGTGTATTGTCTAATTAATTGTATATTGCCAACAGTAGCCTATAGCCTACATTAGCCTATATTACACAGTAACCAATACCAGCTAGGTAATAATCAGTGCAAATATCATCCTGATATTCCATCCATTCTCTTAGATTTTGGGCTGAAGGTTAAGTTAGTTATTTATTTTATAATTCATAAAACTGCCACTGTGGAACAACAATAAGATTAAATCCCCATGATTGCACACACACACTGTGAGCAGTGAATTTGACCTCTGTGTTTAACACATCCTTATACCAGTAGTGAGCACACGTAACCACAGGGGCGATGGGCAAACTGATGACTGTTCAACCTGTACATCTAAGAACCTAAGGCACAGACGGGGCTTGAACCCGTGAGCTTCGGTTTACGAGACCGACGCCTTACCACTTGGCCACCATGCCCTGAATACAACCATGACTTTCCTGAACACAACTGTGATGACAAGTCAGAGATGTCAGAAGAAGACCACTACTTCATCAAAATCAGAATCAGAGTCAGATTTATTGGCCAAGTATGTTAACATACACAAGGAATTTGGTTCCCGCCGTTGGTGTCTCTCTAGTACTATATACACAATATATACAATACAATATACAAACAATATACATGTTATTTACAGACCAGAGTACACAATATACAAGCAATATACAGACTATATGACACATCAATATAGGTAAAGTGGGTGTGGAAGCGCAAACAACAACAGTAATGTGTGTCACATATGTGGATAGTGCAAACAACAGTCTTCTTCTTTTGGCTGCTCCCGCTAGGGGTCGCCACAGCAAATCATCCGTCCTGTCCTCAACATTTTTCTCTGTCACGCCAACCAACTGTATGTCCTCTTTCACTACATCAATAAACCTTCTCTTTGGCCTTCCTCTTTTCCTCTTGCCTGGCAGCTCCATCATCAGCATCTTTTTCCCAATGTATCCAGCATCTTTCCTCCACACATGACCAAACCGCCTCAGTCTTGCCTCTCTTACTTTGTCTCCAAACCGTCCGACATGGGCTGTCCCTCTAATGTACTCATTTCTGATCCTGTCCATCCTCGTCACTCCCAACGCAAATCTTAACATCTTCAGCTCTGCCACCTCCAGCTCCGCTTCCTGTCTTTTCATCAGTGCCACCGCCTCCAAACCATAAAATATAGCTGGTCTCACTACCATCCTGTAAACCTTCACTTTCAGTCTTGCTGGTACCCTTGAGTCGCACATCACTCCTGACATTCTTCTCCACCCATTCTATCCGGCCTGTACTCTCTTCTAAACCTCACTTCTACACTCCCCGTTACTTTGTACCATTGACCCCAAGTATTTAAACTCATCCACCTTAACCACCTCTGCTCTACTGCATTTTCACCGTTCCACAGTCCTCCTTCTCATGTACACACATGTATTCCGTCTTGCTCCTACTGACAAGTGTCCAAATGCCAAAAAACTGAAGTGCCATATTGCGGTAGGCACTAAACCTCAAGAACAAGTTGAAAAAGAGTCCTGCATTCCATGAAGAATACACTAGTTTTATGAGTGACATGTTGAACAAAGAATACACAACCAAGGTTCCAATGATACAACTAAACTGCCAGGATGGTAAAATATGGTATATTCCCCACCACGGAGTATACCATCCACAAAAGAAGAAGCTGCACGTGGTGTTCAACTGTGTGGCCAGTAATCAAGGAGTCTCTTTAAACAGTGAGCTTCTACAGGCACCACACTTAACCAACTCACTTAAGTGTTGACACGTTTCAGAAAAGAAACAGTCCCTATGATTGCTGATACTGAAGTGATGGATCATCAAGTGAGGGTTCCTGAAGATGACACTGACCGGCTGCACTTCCTGTAGTGGCCAGAAGGAGACATTAGACAGGACAAAGCTGAATAAAAGATGGTTGTTCATCTCTTCGGTGCGACTTCCTCTCCCAGCTGTGCCAATTACACTCTTCAAAGAACAGCAGAAGAAAACTGTTCTAGTCATCACCTCAGGCTGTAGGCACAGTTTTTAAAAACTTTTACATAAATGACTGTTTGAAATCAGTGGGCAGTGAAACTCAAGCTGTCGAATTGTGCAAAGCCCTCACAGCATTGTGTGCTAGTGGAGGATTTCACTTGACAAAATGGACAAGCAACAGTCATGCCCTGCCTATGGAGACCACCACACCGTAGATCTGCTGTAGTGCATAGAGTCAGATATGTCAGAGTTCAGGATCGATCCTAAAGACAGACCCGTCACAAGACGAGGAATTCTCTCAGTCACAAGCCTCATCTACGATCCACTAGGATTCCTTGCCCCTTCAATTCTTCCTGCAAAGACACAGACAAGATGCTGAGAAAGGAGAATAGATCTTCTTGACTCAACATTGTGGACCAACAGCACAACCATGTTGAAATACATGGAGAATGAAGAGCTTTGCTTTAAAACCTTTGTTGCCAATCACACTGCCACCATCAGAGAGGCAATCAGGCCTCAGTAATGGAAATATGTTCTTCTCCAGTCAGCTGGACTTCAACTAGTCCAGCTGACTGTGCATCCAGAGGGCTCACGGTCCAGCTTTCCTGAAAGAACCATAATGGTCAAAAAGACCTAATGAAGAGAAGGTTGAAGAAGATGACAATGAGGTAGGACACACAGCTACAGTACATCTCATGCATGCAGCTGATGACATAGATACTGTGAACAAACTGATCAACCATAACTCCAGCTGGTACCAGTTGAAAACAGCTGTGACATGGGTTCTCAAATTCAAAGACGTGCTTCTACAATGCTGTAGGAAAAAGAATGAATATTTACAAGCAAATCTCAGTTGTGAATGGATAACGGTCAACCAGATTAGATAAGATGACAAGTGAACAAAGACTATGACTGCTCTCAGAGTACAAGACCTGATGCAAGCAGCAATGGAAATGATCAAGTTCAGCCAGGGCCAACGGTTTCAAGAAGAAATCTTGAAATCGTCATGCTAAAGAAAGGCAATAATGTGAAGAGAAGTTGTCATTTGAGGAAACTGGATTCAGTAATTCAGGATGAAGTATTAAGAGTCCGAGGCCATCTCTCTGCAGCTGCAATGCCAGAACATGTGAAGCATCAAGCCATAATCCCAAAGGACTTGCATGTCACCACACTGATTTTGCAAGACACTCATGAGAAAATTGGACATTGTGGAAGAATCTGTATGCTCTCAGAACTGCGCCAGAGATATTAGATCCCCTCAGTGAATTCAGTGGTGAGGAAGTTTCTGTCAAGATGTGTGATCTGAAGGAAAGTCAAAGCTCTAGGACAGAACATGGCAGATTTACCCAAAGACAGATTTCTACCAGACGAACCACCGTTTACTAATGTTGGGGTTGACTACTCTGGACCCTTTGACATGAAACAAGGTCACAGCACTATGAAAAGATATGGTGTGCTATTTACCTGTCTCACAGCTAGAGCAGTGCACATTGAATTGCACACACACTGGACTCTGACTCTTGCCTGTGCAGAAGTGGACAAGTATCTGTTATGCGTTTAGATAATGGAACTAATTTGGTTGCTTCTGAGTGTGAGCTGCCTGATGCCATTCAACAGTGGAAACAGTCAAATATTCTAGATTCTCTTATGCAAAAGGGAATTCGGTAGGTATTCAATCCACCTGCTGGTTCTCACTTCAGAGAAATATGATAAAGACAGATCAGATCTGTGAGGAAAGTTTGTGCTGAAGGAGCAAACAGTCACCGATGAATGTTTACAAACACTGCTGTGTGAATCAGTACTGAACAACAGACCGCTGACTACATCAACAGATGACCCTTCAGATCTTGAAACATTATCTCCCAATCACCTGCTACTAATGAAGAAACAGCCAATTCTGCCTCCTGGACTCTTCAAGAAGGAGGACTCATATGCTCGTCGAAGGTGAAAGCAAGTGCAATATCTTGCAGACTTGTTTTGGAAGCAGTGAGTGCATGAGTATTTGCCCCTGCGTCAAGAGCGTCAAAGGTGGACTGTTATCCATAGCCTTATCGTTAATGACTCTGTAATCTAAGATATTATCCATGGCTGCAAGAACCTTGAAAGAAGAATGATGTAACTGGTAGACCTGATTCTGTGTACTTGAAAATACCTGAGAATAAACGACATCAATGTTCATCTGGATCTGGTCTCGTGAGTAACCTGCATCATAACTGAGGTGGATGATAGAACTTACCGTTGGATATGGATACGAGTGAGAAATTACCTTTTACTGTGCCCAGGTGAAAGAAGTGGCTTAATTATAATGAAAACACAGCACTGGAATTTTGACTCTATGGATCAGATAACCTTACTGATGAAACATACCCAGTCTTATGTCATTTGGAGCTGTAGCTTATGGGAGGAATGCTTTTAAAAAAACCATGGGAACAAGAGGTAAGTCTGTTTTGTGAAGAGGGGTACGTTTGTATGATGTTTCATGTGTGTGTGTTAAATAATTGGGGACTGTCTTCTCTAAATGTTAAAATTTGCTTTATTTGCGAATGTAATTGCCACATGTGTTCCAAATGGAACCAGTTCATGGAGCACTGATGTACTGTGCTTCCTGTGTCGTCCTTAGTCCACTGCCACTTTAGGATCATAATAGCCAAGCAGAAAGGGAACAAGCTCATTAACCAGATGGTTGTGGGGTCAAAAATATAAAGCTGTGCAGTTTTTCCGTCACTGTCCCCAAGATTATCTACGGCTCTGCAACCTCTGATCATTACTGCACAACCAAATAAATAGATGCACCAACAATGTTTTACTTGCAGTAAGTGTGAATAGGCCCTTTGAGTGCGTCTGAGCTGTTTATGCCAAATCCACCTAAAATTACATCAGCACAGCGAGAGAACCAGTGATATTCAATCTGTGGAACAAGAAGACATCATCCCACAAAGACCTTGTGTCATAGCAAAAGCAAGCAGCAGGTGTAAGCTAGTTTTTTTTTTTCTTGTTGCAAGAAAAAATGTGCAGGTCAGATTAAGATTCAGCCTTTCATTGCATTGTTTATTTTGAATTTTGGAAGAAAAGGAGATTTAAGGGACTAAATACACAGAAGCCTTTACACATTGCTTGTCAGCTCTCTTAATTTGTGAAAAAAGCTGGTGAGCTAGTAAGCTAATTGACGTGAAACTAGCAAGATAGCAAAGGACACATAGTTTAAGTTGTTAGAATTCTATGTTGTCACTATATTTTCTTTCTGCTTTTTTTGCCACTACACATCTGATTCAAAGCCAGAGGACAAAGTCAGATTCAGCTAATACTAGTTAGTAAGCCAATGATGCTGATGATGAGGATGAGGATGAGGATGATGAATCCCATCAAATACAGTTAGATACCAGGGCACCTTTGAGGTTTTGTCCTCCTAATGATACAGTGACACAAGATGCAAAAAGAAAAAAAAAACCCACCACACATTAGATGTCATCAATTACTTATTTTCTTTGTTTTCAAGGTTGTGCTCCTGTTCTGACACCATGAAACGTTTCCTGGTAAGAGCAGTACAAGAAATAAGGCTATCAAGTTACTATTCTCTATATTCTGCACTGACGGTTTCCCCCCACAGACTGTAATTAAACAATAACATAACCCTCTTCATGGACAGTAAGCACGAGGAAGATGATATACCGCAATAACGTGGGTAAACAAACTTGGAGGTGAAAAAAAAAACACCTCTTACAAACACTAGTTGTGAGGAGGTGGCTTCATTAGGGAGTGCATCTGACAAGCTTAATAAATACAAATGACTGGCTGTAAAAAACCCTGGCAGCAAAAGCTGGGGAAAACGGCAAAACACTCCATCCTCATTACCGCAGAAAACAGGATGAATGCATTAATAAAGAAGTTAAAAAGGATGGTGCAAAATAGCTCTGGAGTACACGCTGGTGGAAAAGAAAAAAAAAGTCCTGATTCAATAAAGATATTTTCCTTATCTTGGAGTGGATGTGGTTCTGTGTTATAAAACACACCACTATTTCTATCAGCTGTTAATGTCTTTTTGGTGTACAACTTCCATGGGAAAATAGATTTAATATATCAGTAAACCTCTCCACATTTCAGCTTTGTTTATTAACTTATTTATATTCTTTTTCTGGAAAGAGCCATTATTTGATTGGAACATACTTGAACGAAGATTAAAATGAGAGATTAATATGGAGGAATATAATCAAGACTGCTGAAACTTTAGGTGTATGTGTTAATTTAATCATTTAATGAAGCTAAATGGGGCTGCAAAATCCACAGGGAGGTCAATTAAACCCCAGGGCCATGGGTGTGGGAGGAGCCTCTTTTCCACAACCCACTGATACCTCTGGAGTCAGTGCCCTCAGACACTCTGCAGAGACAGTTTATAAACAATTTAAAAACTCAGGAATATGCAAGCCAGGCCATTTACAGATACCTGGAGGTGAAGGGTGGAAAACCAGTTCCTGTCCAGTTCCTGTTCCGACAGACAGGTATCACCTCACTGAAGCTGTTGGGAAAGTTTAACAGGTCTTGTCTCAGCCGGTGCAGGAGTTTCTTGAGGAACCATGTGGAGATGGTACTGTGCGGTTTCTCACATTATTTAACTCACTGTGACCCAAGGGTGGGAGTGGGATATCCTTTCTGTTTTAGTCCAGAAACTCTATAACATTTGTTTAAAGAATGCTCCTGTTTGAATCCTGTAGTTGGGACTCCTGCACAGACTCTGTCTTCAACTTGGTGCAATGTTCACATTTGGATTGTTCATACTCGGGCTGAGGTACACTTTTGTACAGCGGTTTGAGTTTTGTCTGTTGAATTTAGTTTTTTGCTTAGGCTAAGCTGGCTATTTGGCTCACAAGAAAAAACAGGATAAAGGGAGAGAACTTCAGACACCCAGATACAATGTTTACATGTTTGGCTTTTGTTCGCCTTAGAACAGAATTCATTTATTTTCAGCTGATTAATGATTTGTAGACCTTTCAGTATGTATTGTGTGTTGAAAATGCATTGTGCTCTGTTGTTGACAAAGTACCTTGAATTTCTGTGTGATGATTGTGATTTTTATTTGGTGCGTTATTTACTGAGCATGTGACCGAGGGGGAGGTTCTCTTGGGGGAGTGGGGTGCACATTAGTTAATATGGTCGAAATCAAAGATGCTAATGTGTTAAAGTCGCTGTAAAAAGTCAAAAGTCTCTCTCCTTCCCTCTCTCTCTCTCTCGCTTTCTCTCCCTCTCTCTCTCTATCTCTCTCTCTCTTTCTCTTATCTTCCCTTTTCATGCTGCCTGTCCCCTGATGTATTTACTCTGTCCGTCACATCCGTTTAATGTCTCTCACAGCTCAGCATTTCTTGGATGAGAAAAAAAAACTTCAAGGGATGAAAAGAGGAGGAAGGGATAAACAGTTCTCCTCAAGAAGCAGAGAGAGAGAGAGAGAGAGAGAGAGAGAGAGAGAGAGAGAGAGAATTTTCCCTCTACTTCTCCAAGGTAAAAAGGCAGAAAGTGCTGAGTTGGGGAATATCTAGGATATAAGGGCTTAGAGAGGAGATCAGTGGGCCCAAAACTACCAGGCACATGAGAGAGAGAGAGAGATGCCTTTTGTTTTTTCAAATTCTGTCCTCCACAGTGAATAGTGCAGCAATTTCTCTGATTAAGAATGTTGCCAAGCAGACGGATAGCAACATAAAATACTGAAATATGCAGAAGGTAATGTGTTGTAATTTGTGAAAATGAAGTATGCAAAGATTTACCTATTGCTATACTATTTGGAAGAAATGTCTGGCAAATGTGTGGGCTGATTAAGCTATCAGCTCTGTGTAAGACAGGGAAAGACAGGCTTGTGTTGGTAGAGCTTTTCTCTCCTGATCTACACAAAGCCTAAATCAATCCCTCAGCACACCCTAATAAAACCTACACACACACATACATGCGGAGGGAGGGAGAGAGAGAAAGGGGAAGAGAGAGAGGGAGAAAGGCTTACACACATACACACACAGCCGCTGTGCGTTTTACAGCGGCTGAATTTGACACCAGGCCTTGCAGAAGGAGAGTGATCATATTTACTCAGTCTTTCTGATTAAAACCCACTGAACCACTGCATTCACAGCTCAGTGTCACAAACAGTACACACAACACACACGCACCAAAATGATTCACCTCACGCATGCGAGTGTGCGCACACACACGTATACACACACACGTGACACAACACATATCCTCAAATACCTCACAGCACACACACACCATTCTCTGTCTCTCCCTTTCTCTCCCTCTCTCTCTCTCTCACACATGCACACACACACACACACACACACACACACACACACACACACACACACACACACACAAGGTCAAACGCTTCCACACCACACTGGCCCATAATATGAAGTATTATAAATTTACAGAGTATTCCACCCAGTCTAGTGATGAAAGAGTTTAGCCTTCGATAATTATAATGACCAGTCTGTTAACAGAAGATTTTTCAAACATTCCAATGTACAAGAAACCGTCTGACAAGAATCTCTAACAGCCTGAGCCTGTTGGATTAATAAGATAAGATAAGAATAATGTGATTTAAAAACAACAGACTTTTTCATTTGTCTTAATAAGTGTATTTATATGGTGGAACTGGCCTGTTTGTCAGACCGTCTCAGACGAGCTCAGATGAAAAAGCTTTTGCGGCTGGAGATGCGCCGTCAGGGTGTCTGGATGCCTGTGACCAGTGAAAGTCAAACAGGGTGGATTACCATAGCGCAGTGGTGTTCATATGAGGAGCCGCTGTGCTGAGATTGGTTTCTCTGTAGTCCACTCTAATCTTTACAAGAGAAACAGTGCTATATAAGCTCTCCAGTACTGTACATAAATGACCTTCACTTATGGACAAAACCCCTGCTGTTAGAGACACTCATTTGTTTTGTTTGGGTTTTTTTTTTTCTGTTGTTTGTATTGAGTGAGTACCACAGGCAATAAAAATACCACTTTCCTCACAACTCTATTACGAGCAATGAGTATAGAGGGTGGTGAAACACTGGGGAAGTCAAATAAAGAGGTTAGAGATAGAGAGAATGAAAGAAAGAGAGAGCATTTGAGAGAAAGTGTGTGTGTGTGTATGAGAGAGAGAGAGAGTGAGAGAGAGACACTGTTGAATGCACTCTATATGAGGGGCCTGCTCAGAACATGCAGTTGGTTTTTTAAGATAGAAAATGTGTGTGTGTGTGTGTGTGTGTGTGAGAGAGAGAGTGAGAGAGAGAGAGAGAGAATGTTTGCGTGAAAGAGTGCCTGTTTGTGTGTGTGCGCGCGCGTGTGTGTGTGATAATCACAACTCAGATAATGGAGTTGGGTCAGATCATGCAGTTGGTTTTAAGGCAAAGCACCAAGTCTTTCCATTATGTATTAAGTACTTTGGGGAGGTGTGTGAGAGATGTGTGAGAGGTGTACCCAAACCTTCCGTGCGATTCTGTGCTTTATCTGTACGGACTGACACACAGGGCCATTTGTCAGAGTGTTGGTGAAACTCAGACAAATACATAAATAGCAGAAACAGCAGCCTCTGGCCGTGCAGGAATGCAGTAAACCCGCAAAAGTACGAAGCTGAGATAACAGTCCTGCTTTCTCAGGTCAGTCTGTGTTTTTAAACAGATTCAGCAGGATCTTGGACTCCTCTATCAGGCTCATTTATCAACCTGAATCTGACAGATTTTAGTAGAACTCACTAATGAACTATCAAATGACTGGATGCACCTCTATCTATCTATCTATCTATCTATCTATCTATCTATCTATCTATCTATCTATCTATCTATATCTATATATAAAATTCAATTGTAGACATGTAGACATAAAACTTAAATACAAATAAACAATAATAACAAACCTTCAGTAATTTCCAGACAAACTTCTAAGTTTGTCTTTCCCACCCCCACAAAAATCCATAAATGTTTTGGGCACATTTCAACATTTCATGTCTGTTCTTAAGGAGAATGTAGTGTCCTTTAAAAAAAAAAACTCTGTTAATCGTCTGCTTTAGAACAGAATACAGTCTGGTTTTATCCATTTGAAACAGATGGTGGAATGACATTGACTTTGAGTGAGCAGTGACGTGAAAAGAAGAGGACCGATCCACATCATTTGAAATAACAGTTTCGTGTAAATGACTTCAATTCTTTCACACACCCTTGACAATACAGTGTCATCAACTCAAACACCTTAGCTTAAAGCCCAGACCTTCTCACCTGATTTAAAGGACACTGAACTCACCTCTCTGTTCTCTAGTCTTTTTCACAGTATTGCCATGGTAAAAATGTTCATCCGCACACGAAAGAAACCGATGGTTTCTAAAACTATAACCTTGAGCCAGAATTAACCATAAACCATTAATTATTTCTGCACTTTTAATTTCTGTAGTCTCTACTGGATTTTTGGTGTGATCATTATAATTTGTAGTATTGTTGTGGTTTATGTATTTGTGGTGTTGAGAGGGAGCTGGTCTTGGCTGGAAGCTAAAGAGGAATGAGAAAAGGGAAAGGAGCTGATCTGTTCTCTCTGTCTCTCAGGTGTGTCCACAGTGTGTGAGGTTGAGGGGTAATCAATGGGGCTGTGATTTATGCCAGACAGGTAGAACAGAGTGCCAACACACA
The DNA here is from genome assembly GCF_902362185.1 of Chanos chanos. NCBI lineage: Eukaryota > Metazoa > Chordata > Actinopteri > Gonorynchiformes > Chanidae > Chanos > Chanos chanos. Next base: position 26,315,540 of record NC_044500.1, read on the forward strand.
CACACACACACACACACACACCACATATACACACTCTAAAAGATTGAAGGAAAATCAATTTCACAGAGAAAACTCTCTCTCTCTCTCTCTCTGTGTGTGTGTGTGTGTGTGTGTGTGTGTGTGTATATCAGCGTGTGTGATGTATGCAGGGCATGCATTGCAGAGTTGGCTAAGGTATGTGTGTATGTGTGTGTGTGTGTGTGTGTGTGTGTATGTGTGTGTGTATGCAGGGTTAGCTCTGGTGAGAAGGTGAGGCAGGCAGGAAATCACATTCTGTACAATGCAGACAGAATGTCAATGAGTCTTTAGTCTCTCAGCTCAAAATAAGCGTACACACACACACACAAACACACACACATACACACACGTTTCCACAGCCAAAAATATACAGCCAGAACAACATCTGTGATTACACTGGTATTTTTTTTCTTTCTCATTTTAAGTATTGTTCAATTGTAAAAGAAGGTGTGGTATTAAAGCATGAGGGCACAGTATAAAAGCACTGTTACAAGCTGAAGACAACCAACAAAGTGAAGACGACCAGCAGACTGAAGACAACCAACAAACTGAAGACAAACAACAGACTGAAGACAACCAACAGACTGAAGACAACCAACAAACTAAAGACAAACAACAGACTGAAAACAACCAACAGACTGAAGACAAACAACAGACTGAAGACAACCAACAAACTAAAGACAACCAACAGACTGAAGACAACCAACAAAGTGAAGACGACCAACAGACTGAAGACAACCAACAAACTAAAGACAACCAACAGACTGAAAACAACCAACAAACTAAAGACAACCAACAGACTGAAGACAACCAACAAAGTGAAGACGACCAACAGACTGAAGACAACCAACAAACTAAAGACAAACAACAGACTGAAAACAACCAACAAACTAAAGACAACCAACAGACTGAAAACAACCAACAAACTAAAGACAACCAACAGACTAAAGACAACCAACAGACTAAAGACAACCAACAAAGTGAAGACGACCAACAGACTGAAGACAACCAACAGACTGAAGACAACCAACAAACTAAAGACAAACAACAAACTAAAGACAAACAACAGACTGAAGACAAACAACAAACTAAAGCTGACCAACAGACTGAAGACAACCAACAGACTGAAGACAACCAACAACCTGAAGACAACCAACAAACTAAGGACAACCAACAACCTGAAGACAAACAACAGGCTGAAGACAACCAACATCTAATCACAACTTTACCTCAGCCTGATCCCTGCCATTATAGTCTAAAGAGCCTCTTCAGTCAAGGTTCATTACAATAAAAAAAAAAAAAAAAACAGACACACTGTAAGGATACCTCTTCATTAATCAACATCCTTATTAAGAAAATGAGCAATAGATATTTATGTTTATGACAAATGTTTATGATTGACAATGTATAAAAGTGAACAGACACTAATATAAATTTGAGAGTTATAATTTGAAGGAAATTCAACAACTAACTCCATTCACCTACGGAGATGCTGCAACCTTTCTCCTCATTCCCTTTTCACTCCCTCCACCTCCTGTTCTTTCATTCTACAGCTCCAACCTGTACTCCATTAAGTCCCTCCATTCTACCCCTCTCTCCCTCTCCCTCTCTCTTCATCTTGTCTTTATTTATTCTTCTTCCTTTCACTCTCTCACTCTCCTTTCATCAGAGGCGTCTGAGAGCAACAGAGGCGTCTGAGAGCTCTCAGCTCTTATGTCAAGTCCACAAGGTCAGTAGAAAAATTGAGAAAGAAAGAAGGAAAGAAAGAAAGAAGGAAAGACAGAGAGAGGGAGGCAAGGGCAGAGAGAGAAAGAGAGAAAAAGGTGGGTGAGAGAGAGAGAGAATGTGTGTGTGTGTGTGTGTGAGAGAGAGAGACAGAGAGAAGCGCAGAGAGAGAGAGAGAAACAGAAAGAGAGACAAAGAGAGAGAGAGAGAGGTGAAAGCCCACACAGAGCTGCTGTTAAGGGCTACGGAGGGTCATAAATTGAGGAGGGTGTCAGTTCAGACAGGAGGTGCCAGTCTGTGTGCAGCGTCTGCTCCCTCCACCCTGGCTCCAGTCCTCTGCTCTCACAGACACTCCTCTATGGCTCTACTGCACACCAGCCCTCTAAATCTCCTGTCTCCACTCCACAACTCTCCCTCTCCCTCTCTCTCTCTCTCTCTCTCTCTCCTCTGTTGTTTTCATACGCTTCAAAGCTGCCTATTTGTGGGAACTCACAGAGGAGTGTGTGTTTCCAGTTTGCAGAGAATGGAGCAGTAGTATGACAGGGCTGCAGATGGATTTCTGTAATACAGGCCAGACAAAGGATGTGAGACATGTTCCATTTGAATTTCAATTTTCATCACAACCAACGCAGCGTTCTGATCTCATATCAGAGTTCATCAGGTTGACTGTACTGTGTGCTATGTTCTCTCTCTCTCTATCTCTCTCGTCTTTCTTTCAGTGTGCCAACTGTCAATTCTTCCATGACTCATTTCACTCTCTCTCTCTCTCTCTCTCTCTCTCTGTCTCTCTCTCTCCATATTTCTCACCTTCTCTCTTTATGCTCTCACTGACTGAGCTGTGTCTGTTCTGAGACACAGCTGGACTCTGTTAGTCTAATGTGACCATACAGCATACAGGTCCCATCTCTGACTCTCAGATAAGATCAGGGCATTCAGTCACTCAGCCGGTGAATGAGAAACACAGCATGATGATGTTTTATGGACTGATGAAGAGATAGGGATGAAATTAATAGAGATGAAAGATAAAAGGAAAGGGTATGAGAGAAAAAGAACATTTGGATGACTCTTTAGATGGCATGAAAAGCATCTGAGAGCATCCAAAGTGTGGAAGAGACGATCAGCTGTTCAAAAATTGTTATCACAAAGGCTTCAGAGTAGACCAGTCAGACGCTGCAGGGCAGAACTAATCAACCAATCAGCTTCTCTCCTAGAGCAAAGTCCTCTGGAGATGACCCTCAGTGAAACCCAGAGTGTCCTTAAATAAGACAAGGAGAAATACCATGGCAACATCACTGGGCAACATTCCAGTGTATGTGGGCATTATTTTTTATCACACAAAACACTGAAGTCAGTGTGTGTGCGTGTGTGTGCATGTGTGTGAAAGAAGGCAGCAGCAGTTCTCCTTTGGTTACACACACAGATTCATGCACTCATTTACAAACACACATGCACACACACAGGCAAGGCTATAATGGTAATAATTATATGAAATATCTAGAATAAACCGATGTAATTATGAATATATAACCATATTTCTGATATTAAATTTCTGACATAAATGTAAATCCCTAATATATAAATATAATTCTGAGCATATAAATGTAAATCCGGAATATATCATTATAATCTGAAAAAAATATATGTATATGTGCATGTATATGTGTGTATGTAAATCCCAAGTTTATTATGTAATTCTGAACATATAAATATAAACAGCAATACATAGATATGATTTTGAATATATAAATGTCCCAGTTATATGAATGTAGCTTTATCCTCGGGCAATCACGTTGATCTTACATTTTTTACGTTGATCTGACAATTTATGTTCATGAAAGTATTTCTTTTTTGGTGAAGTAATTTAGATTTGACATGGTCATTCGGGGGAGGATAGTGTTACATCAAAGGAAAAACTGTTAGAGATATTTTTCCTCCACTTTTCACACTTGAATTTAGCAGCTGTCTGAAGTCTTACGGGTCCTTTTTCGGGGCCAGGAAGTAAATAAATCAAGCGCGGGGGAAAATATACATGTGATTGCATATTTATGTTTAAATTCTATTAAAGAAGTCTATGGCTGTTAGAGCCAGGAAAGCTGTCAACAGTCTGCTGACAAACAATGACTTCATCGACACTCTTAACAGCGGAGTGTGACAGGCGCGACACGAGTACACTTCCACATGGTTCAAAAATGACAAGCACAGTGAACATCAAACGTCGGAGGACGTGTGTTCCCTTTTTTTTCCGTCAATGCCCTCGGTCGTGCCCTGTCTCTGCTCCAGTTTACACCCCCCCCCCCTCCCCAATCCACTCAAAGATCCTTGGTTAGATCTACAAAGAAGTACGGTATAACAGAAGTTCTGTAATTTAGAAACAAGAGCTTTGCTAGTCGCATTGCTTGCTTTGACGTTAATATTGCATTGCCCAGATTCTCAGTGGTACTAATTATGACAAGATTATATTAATTACCAGTTTAATTTACTAGCTTAAAGAGTTTATTTGTAATATTCTTATCATACTCAGCATTACACGTGTCGATTCATGGCTGCCAATTCTCACTAATTGGACCAACGCCATATTCGCATCTGACATCAATATGCACATTGTTGGATAACAAAGTAGATGGTGCTGCCCACAGGCAAACGGGTCTTCCGCTTCCCATTGTGGGCACACAGAATTTTTGACTTCTCTTACCACCTCCGCAAATGGAATGATCGCCTACCGAGTAAAGATGTTATATCTCTGACCTTCAACAGCTTACGGACAGGTAGCGTGAGCAGTCAGAACAATTTTTAATGCCAGTCACTCCTCGGCTTTTCAGGCGAAGTGCAGGTCGCACGGGTGCATGCACAGAAAGTTTTGTGTTCAAGAATTACCAGCATGTTGCATATCTGTGAAAATGTTGTTGAGTTATTGTATTGACATGGTCTCTGAACCAGTGAGGGACAATTGCACTCTGTGTGAACTGTCAGTCGTGAAATTATGTCTGTCGCCACGCTGAGTTGTTATTCAAAGATGAGCACTAAAAAATCAAATTAGTGCACATAAGGTTTTCTAGAAGTTGTAATACCCAGGGATCAATGTTTTTAAGCCTGGAAGTTATGAAAATGATCAGCAAAATGCCAGCATAGGTAGAGCCATATTAATATGTTTCCGAAATTAATGTGCATCTGGAATAACCATATTAACAGGTTTGACTACCAGGCTATGCTCTTCAGACAATGTTTGTGTACCAGTGTGTCACCATGTTTCTTTCTTGGCTTTGTGTGTCTAGAAGAGAATAAGACACTGCCACTAGTTGCTGAACAATGCAGTATGACAGGTTCAGGATCATCTCTCTCTTACTGTTGGACTCATGGCAGTGTACTCCATGTTACAGCTGTTACAGTTATAGTTCAACCAGCTAAGATGTATGGACATAGCACCATAAACCTACTCACCAAGATTAGATGTTATTTCAGTCATCCTTTTCATTCTGGTGCTTTAAACGAATATGATCTGCCTTATTTTGAGTAAATGATCTCTGAGTGTAACAGTCAACTTACAGAGTATTGTTTTCCACCCCACAGACAATGGGAGACAATCGAGCCTTTTCATCATGCCGCCTTCTGCAGCTATAGTTTCACATTTAATGGTATAATTCAAAATTCAAAAATAGTGTTTCAAAAGACTTCTCATGCAGGGTACAGATGTTTATGAAAATTTAGATTTCATATTTTAAAATTCCATATTTGGAGGATGCCAGTGATCTGGGTGAACTTGGGCATTGCATTTAATATAGCATCCCTGATTTTAGCAATTTTCCTGTTTCTTTTTTTTCCATTATGTCTCATCATGTACAGTTTTTTTATGATTGCTTACACACTTGTTGCAGAATTTCGCTCATTGTGTCAAAACTCTACACACAAGCCAAATAAGACACAACACTTGGAGATAAACATCTCACTTCTATGTCATAAGGAAACTCTGCAATCAAAACCTAACAATCCTTGAAAGCATCAACAACACACTGATGTACTTTATACAAAACACTTCTGTTTTTAGTATTTCTTATACCCTTTTAATTTTCTCATGCAGGCTCCTGTGAAAGATTGTTCCAGTACAGTACATCTACTCTCATTTCAATGAACACACAAAAAAGAAAAGCTTCAGAAGTATATACAGCTTATTTTTTTCGCCATTGTAGGTTTTTACAATAACAAGAAAACACAAAGAAAAATAGGGTTGCAGTACAGTAATCAATACAATATGTTACGCTAAACTCAAAAATGACAGTAAAATTTCAGTGCAGTGGTAAGCAAAAATTAGTATTTTTAAGGAATTGTAAGAGATGGGGGGATGGTTTGTGGATCCCGCCCTCTGTTAGGGTCTGGCCACATCACCTTGTTCACATCACAAGCAATATCATCCCAGGCTGGACAACAGGGAAAATATCGCCTTGCGTGCCATATCCAACCCTGGACTGACCCCACCTCAATGTCTCTACATGCCTCTTCCATTGCTTGCAGGAGAGGCAGGCAGGCATGTGGTTGGTGGTCATACACTTTCCAACGCCAAGCCGAAAAGAATTCCTCATTAGGACTGAGAAATGGGGAGTAAGGGGGCAAGTATACAAATGTGAAGTTATTGTTGTTGGTGAACCAGACTCAAACCAGGGCAGCCTGGTGGAAACTAACATTATCCCAGATCACAACAAACCTGGGCTGCTCTGGTCTGTCCAGTACAAGTATGTAGTGCATCCAGAAATGTGATTATGTGTGCTGTGTTGTAGTGACCTAGGGTGGCATGGTGATGGAGAACACCTTGCAGACTCCTTGCAGGAACCCCCACTGACACCCCACCCCCACCAAAAGCTTACCTGAGGTCTAAGGTGTTAAGGCTCAGACTGATTGGTGTTCAATTACTGTACAAGTTGTTTTCATATGTGTGTTTGGGTGTTGCCAATTTTGCATTTCTAATAGAAGTGTTTTCCCAATGATTGCAAGAGGTTTCATCCATGAACAATGTGTCTAATGTAAGAAACAGTGTGTAGTGTTTTGCAAACAGTGTGTTGCAGAAATGCAAACAAAGTGCAAAGCAGAAAATGTGTTTGTAGTTTTGGTGCCTTTGTTTAAGGCATGGTTACAAAAGTTAAGGTTTTGTTGCTTTTGTCTAGGCATTCACTTCCAGTGTGTAAGCAGTCAGCAAAAACGGTAACACATTTAAATGTCCATTACATCACCTGTTCAATCACTAATTAATTTTACCCAGCAAGTTTGCTTTATTTATTTATTTATTTTAAGATTTTGGAGAAATCTCTAGTCTTTATGAGCTTTGAAATGAGATGTCTTGGTTTTCAGTGTGTTCTCCAAAATGGAAAGATGGCTTAATGTGCAACATGCAATTTGTTTTTGAATATCTGGATGCAAGTCTTGATGATTTAGGGGGTCTGAGGCAAAAACCTTCATCAGCAAAAGAAGACCTGAAGTGTCCAGAGACACAGTTTGCAAACGACCTGGAAGCACTCCTTGTCAGACATGGAGTGGAGGTGGACCCAAGCGCAAGACACGGTGATGGTGGTGACAAAAAGGAGGACTTTACTTACGAAGAAAGCAGATAAATAAACAGGTGCAAACAGGAACAAAGGCCAGTAACAAAAAGGTGCAGCCTAACAGTGTGCAACCAAACACAAACAGCAATAGACAAAGTACGAGTCAAACACAAGGGCTTAAATACAGAGGAGAACTAAACAGGGGAAATGTGATTGGCTGAAATTAAGAAGGGGAAAACGAGGTTAATAAATGGGACAAACAGGATCAGGTGAGGGGCAGAGACAGACACAGAACAGGAGCACAAGACATATCAAAACAAGAGTCCAAAACGAGGTGCAGGCTGTGACACTCCTCAGGTGTAACCTTTCAGAAGAGGGGAGCGACGGATTTGAGACGGAGAGCAGAGAGTTGGGATTCTGGTGAGAGTATTTCCAAGAAGCAGAGTATAAGAATTTCTCTGTTTGGCATTGAATGCACTGCTTCTGAGAGGTTTATTTCAATAAAATGTTCTTTTAGTCATTTATATTCTGACTTCTGTGTCTGTCTGTCTCTCACAGTCAGCATGCAAGCTGTTATCCTTGGAGAGCTTCTCCTTTTTGCCATGTATGTGTGTCTTCTCCAGCTCCAGGTTTTCCCGCTGGACTATCTGTGGAGTTCCTCTCAGGCAGCACATTTCCTCTGGCCAGTACATGTGACAATATAATCAAAATTCCACTCAAAGACACATGTGAGGAGTTCATAAATGACATGCAGTTCGGCATAAAAAAATTCCCCTGGATTTGGTATGGCTTAACGCCTGATTTGTGTGGTATTAGATAAGAATGTTTTGCATTTTGAAAGATTTGAAGAAGCTTCAGAAGGGCCATTTCTCTTTTTGACGTGACTGACATCACATCCTAAAGATATCAATGTGTTCTGAAAGGTAGCACAGCAGTGTGACTGTTCACTGTTACTGTATATGTACAAAATGCACAAACAGAGAACTGTCGATCAGCACCGACTTACAGTGAAAAAAATTTGCTGTTTATTGCATATTTTTTAAGTCGGTTAAGAACATTGTTCAAGTCTATTAAGAATAATTGTTAAATGTACTTCTTCACATGACAGCCACTGAATCTTAGTAGAGTTATATCTATATATTCAGAATTACGTTATATATTCAGAGCTGTATCTATATATTCAGAATTACAGTTATATATTCATATGTCATATAGTTATTGCACGTCTGAGCCACATGGTGCTTTTATATATATATATATATATATATATATATATATATATATATATATATATATATACACGTACATACAGCAAGAGGGACTGCTGTAGAAGCAAATAAACGACTTTATGCCCTTATTATGAAAGGAAATGTATGAAAATGTCCCTACAATGACTAGACCTGATGATGCACATCACAGATTATTCTGCCATATGAAATATTTCTGATGTTGTCAGGAAAGGCTGGGGGAAGCATGGTGAAAGGCTGGTGAAGGCTTGCGACTGATCTGTCTCTCTCTGGAGCTGTCCACGGTGCTGAAAATGAAATTCTTGTCAGAAATGGGTAATATCTCCTCTAATGGCTGTGCAGGAGATGAAGGGGAACTACTCAAAGTGTGGAAAAAAGAAAAAACAAAAACCCAAAAGCAGAAGGCGTGATGAGACCCGGAGAGCAGACAATGTTCTGACTGATTTAGCAAATACTCTCTGAGACACAGTGCGACATACAGGAGATTACAAAGCTATACAAATGTCCAAGTGTGAATTATTCCTCTATCCAACGTGCTAACATTATACAGCAGAGGGACTGAGTGACTGTGTGAATGAATAAGAGAAGTCTGTTGTTCTTTCATAGCATTGGGTTTGTTTTCTTACTTTTCCAGGCTTTTATTGAAACCCTTTGCCACTTTCTCCTAATATCTCTGGCAGTTATTGGAGTTTAGGCACTATTTGCAAATGAATCCTTAGCATAATGCTTTGAAGCGCTTATATCAACAGTGAAAGGATCAAAACAAATTTCACTCACCATCAGATGACAAACTGTGTTTACTAGTCATTTCACAGAGGCTGTGTAAATAGTAAATGTAGGTGTTACAGTTTTTTCGTGCTTGCGTTTCACAGTTCCAGAAACAGCGTCCCCATTTTCACAGCCACAATCCTCAAAACGGCAGTTAATTTTGCAAGATGACACATTTGAGCTACAAAATGTAGTCAGTGAAATATTTAAAACATATCAGCTCAACAATGCCAAACAGACCTTGTTTTTTGGGGGGGGTTTTGTCTTTAAACATAATCAAAAATACACAGACACAAAATCTACACTTGAATATACTATGTATGAAACCTGCAGAAAATGGTCAGCCCTGTTGGTTTGTTCATTAACCTTGTTATCCATCTTTTATACTGGAATAATTCAACTTTTAAACACTAATATTTTATTATTACTGGAAGGAGTCAGAGGAGGAGTACGAGTGGGAGTTGTAGCTGTAGTAGGAGTTGTTGTGGAAGCAGTAGTAGGAGTAACAGGAGTACTGATAGCAGGAGTAACAGGAACAGTAGTAATACTATTAGTTTTAGTAGTAAGAGTTTTAGGCTGCTGTTATGAGGTGAGGGACAGGACAGACAGGGGTACCAATGGTACTGAATCCCTGGAGTAATTTGGGCTCTAGTGCCTTACACAAGGACATCACGCTATTAGCCAAAGGAAAGGTAGAGACATGCAAACCAGTAGCTGAACCGATGGTTGAGTCCATTCTTCCAGTATATTACTGCACCAGCAAACAAGAGCAAGCTTCTGTTTTACACACACACACACACACACACACACATACATACATACATACATACATAAATGCATATATATATAGAGGGAGAGAGAAGGACACACACAAACGCACTTCGCGAACCAGTGTGTGAACGACATTAAAGTTACAGGCTACTAGTTAACATTCAGTGTTAATGACGCGCACCTACCACAGTTTTTCAAAGCTCAGATTTACGAAGTTTGCGAAGATTTGTGAGAAACTTCTGAAATGTAATTACATTTTATGCAGACACTGTACCCATCAGTCTTTGCACCAAACAGTATTATTTATGCTCCTTCCACTTCACGCGCCACATTTCATAGCCTTGGAGCGTTTAGCATCCTCTTCAGTAAATTAGGCGGCTCTGACGCGATTGGTCTCCGCTTGTTAAAAAGCAATCTGACGTGCAATTTTGCTGTTAATCTGTCAAAAAAAGAGAGAAACAATGCAATCAAGAGTTTCGATTTCACACTGCCATATAAGAAGGCTGGAGGCCAGAGATAATGTCGAGCGTGGTGTCTGGCATTATTTAGAAAACGTTAATAACGGACTTGAGCGCCATTCAGAAGCTAACTTTGTTAAATCAAATCCAATTGGTGAAATAAGGGAGAGTAAATGAATTGGAAAAGCATCGGTGCAGCCTTGACAATAATACGACTCGAGTCAAGAATACTAATGATCATGAAACACAAAGATTTCGAACAAAGCAAACAAAATGCAAAGACTTGGGAGAACTGTTGGCCTGCTGTGAAACATTCATTAAAAAAGGAGGAACATGAAGGCTAAACTTGCTGTAGGCTTTATGTTCCGCAGTGTAGCATATAGGCCTACAAACACTATGGTCAAGATTTTGATCCTGACAGGTTTGTGTGGTCTGTCTAAAATGTGTGTGTGCCTGATTTGTACACAGAAGTAATAGCAGTTTTGGTCCTTGAGTGTGTGTGTGTGTTTGTGAGTGTGTGTGTGTGTGGTACGGTGGGGATATAATCATAACTTTCTGATGAGGACCACACCTCTGCAGCTTGTGTGTGTATGTGTGTGCTTGTGTTGGAGAGAGAAACACAGAGAAAGAAGGAAAGGGAAAGAGGGTAAAAATGACAGTGAAAAGGAATAACAGGGAACAGTTGGACCAAAGAAATCATGTGTGCACAGTATGAAATTCAACAGGCAGAAAGCTGCTACAGGGTCCGCAGGTTTGGTTATGCATAGACATTGAAATTCAAATGGAATTTATATCACCTCCTTCATCTGAATTGTATTACACAGTCTATCTGCAGTCCTATCATGGGCCAAGTCTATTCTGTCTCAAACACACACATGCACACACACACACATATACACATGCACCTGAAGGTACAGTGTCTCACTCCTCATAACCTGCCCAAACACAAAGGGATTGAGGAAATTCAATTACTGAGTGAGGATAGGGGCTCTCTTCTAACTCTATCAGATGTGTGAGCCAGGATGAGGGGACTGAATGAAAGGGAGGAGGAGAGAGATCAGAAAATGAAACAGAGTACGGAGAAGACCAACATGGAGGAGAGAAAGAGAGAGAGAGAGAGACAGAGACAGAGAGAGAGAGAGAAAGAAGCTGTAATAAGAATTTCCCTGCTGGAAAAATGAGGGTTTGTCATGTTTCTTTGTGAGACAGTGTAATAACCTCAGTGATATTAGAGAATAAAAATTGTGCAAAACAGTCATTTTGGTGAGTTAAATAGACCTCAAACAGAAAGAGAGAAAGCAGAGAGAGAAAGGAGGCAAAGACAAGAAAGAATGAAAGCAAGCAAAAAAGAAAAAAGCAAGAAAGAAAGAAAAAAGAGAAAGAAAAAAGAAGGCAAACCAATAAGCCAGTGTAGCACTGCCACTGCTGAGCCAACTCAATTACTGACTCCACTCTGCTCCAAGGTCTCTCCAATCCTTTGTCTTCTCATCCAATAGTCCAGGAAATTCCTGCCAGCTGCATCCATCTCCCAAATGAAATGAACGCCCTCATCCCCCCTTTTTCTCTCTCCAACTAGTCTGTCCATCCTCTCTCCGCCTCTCTCCATCTCTGAGAGAGCTCAGCTCTGAAAAGGTCACACTGAGCCATAGAATGTGAATGAGCTGAACGGACGTGTGTTTGAAGGCACTCACTCTCTCCCACCGCTTGGCACAGAGCCACGGATTTATTTGTGTGTATCTCTGTGTGTGTGTGTGTGTGAGAGAGAGAGAGAGAGAGGTTCATAGTGCTTCAGATACAACAGATGACAACAGATATTTTGACTGCAGGCTGTCTTCATTATCACCTTGTAGACTGACGTGATAGCTGTCCTGTTAGAGCCTCTGTGACTGACAGACTGACATGACAACCAAGTCTTCTCTTCTCGTCCATGAATACATGAAGGACATTATAAAATGGAGTTCAGCCTATTCTGGGTCGCTTTTAAGAATGAGTATAACATAAATAAAATATTAAATGTGAAAAATAACTTGTTTAACTGCAACTTGCACTGAGCACTCAGATGGAGACAGTGCCCAAAGCTTAACTTACTCTGATAAACTTTTTTTTTATTTTTTGAGAAACTCAGTGTTGGCTTCCATAGCAGATACCCTGACACTGACTATCCAAATAAGATATGAGAACTACAGCATTCAAACGGACCTTTTGTTTTTTAAAAAACAGGCAGACACTAAGCACACTATCATCTTTCCTCTATGCCCTCTCCTTTTCTTCTTTCCTTTTTTTCTTTCTTTCTCGCTTACTCTCAAGCTCTTACCTTGACCCAGTGCACTGTCAAGGTCTCTCATCTCACATCACAGGCATATGGGAATATGATATTGTATTATGCATGCTGCCAGAATGGACCCAGTCCTGGATTGGTTACTATGACATAAAAAGAGAGCTCTTCACACTGCCTCGTGCTTTGAGAAGATTTCAGTCACCTTTTTCACCCCTTTATTAATGACAATGAAATCAGCACCTGTCAGTGTTGTTATTATTGAGAAAATGACAACCTCTCTTAACCTCTTCGGTGGAATCATGTGATATTTACCTCCCCGCATGCGCACATCAGCCTTGTCGGCCAATTTATTTATTTATTTTCATATTTTGGTTTCTTGGGTATGGAAAATCTTATTGATTTGTGAGCTGTTCATCTAAAACCAGCTTAAAGCGCAGTAAGTCAATAAAGATGTGCAAAAACGTGTTGTGCAGATCAGAATCTATAGACCACAAGCATTGTCCTCTCATTTTCATGTGAAATAAATAATCTATTTACATTTCTTCATTTCCTTGACACTCTCGTCTAGAGCTACTTTTTTTTTTTTTTTAAGAATTATCGTTTTCCGGGTCAGAGGTCACACACTTGTGAAGAGTTTAGGGGTTAAAAGTGTTTTGCTAAGGGAAATACCAGACGTGTGAACATCATGTCTGGGCTTTAAACCCACAACCCTCTGGTTACATGGCCAGTTTCCTTTATCACTGCTCTAGTCACATTATCATCATTATTTCAAAGACTACAGTGTTCACAAAGAGGGAAAGATAGCAATGAACAGGTGCGTGAGATATATTTGATGAAGCAGACAAGTTAAAGAATCACAGTTCTGCAAGTTACAGAGTGGAGCTGGTTGTTACCCGACTCTTGCTACACTGCCTCTGGGTATTACTGCATAGCTGCTTGTGCATCAGCTACCAACAGTTCTTCTTGTTGTTTTCTGTGTGTGTGTATGTGTGTGTGTGTGAGGTACTAATTACACATTTGCACTAGAAAGCATATTCATCAAAGTCGGGGGAACTTTTCCAAGGGTAGCCTACTTGTAAACTATGTTCCATTCTACTGAAAACTCTCTAATAATGCCAAAAATAGAATAGAATGGCTATGGATTATTCTCATACATTTTAATAAACCGTTTGGATAGATCTTGTATTCTTAGTTATATCATGTGCTGCAATGTATTGATTGATTGTGTGGGATTGTAAATTCTGAAATGTATTCATGTCATGAATAAATTAAATTATGAATGCTACAATGTCTGTTTGTGTACGTGTATGCATGTGTAAATAAGTGTGTGTGTGTATGTGTGTGTCTGTGTCTGTGTGTGTCTGTGTCTGTGTGTCTATGTATCTGTGTATTTATGTGTGTGTATAGGCCAAACTGTGTAACAAGCACTAACTATATGTAATTGACAGGCTGGGTTAGTGACCCAATGGAAATAGGATACAGAATCCCATCCTGTCCTAGCCGTGTAGGCCACCATTTCAATCAGCCAAATGAACTGGGTCAAATGAGAAGTGATAAAACTCATACATTTTAACCAGGCCTCCACTCCTTCACCCTCGCCTCCTTCTCTCTCCTTCATTCCCCCTTTCCCTCCTCTACAGACCGCACGCTGTCCTTTTCCATCAGACTGCTGGTGCGCACACACACACACACACGCACGCTCACACACACACACACACACACACACACACACACACGTCCAGGTTAATCAGTGTTGCTAATGGAGGGCTGGGCTCTCGGAGGCCTGGCCATTACCAAGCGAGAGAGAGATCATCGAATGGCGAATGATACGATCAGATGGGATTTAGATCAGACGGCGCTGCTGGGCCTACAAATGTAATCACCTGCCCTCCACACCAAGCTCAGCCCACCATAAGAAAAAGGCCCCAGGTGTGGAGGACAAAGTGCTCCACTGATATCGTGTGTCTTTTTGAAGCTTGTCAAACGTTTCTTAATGGTTGATATGGGTAAGATGCTGGATTTGGTTACCTGGACAGAGTGAAACCAGCATCTCATTGCTGATTGTATGACTGATTTCATATCTGGATTCAGTTAAAATAATTATTTTTGTTATTCTGGCGTCACACTCATCAGTTCGTTCATGCAGACACCCACACACCCACATACACACACTCACACACACACACACACACACACGTGCGCACACACACAAACATACACACAAACGCGCACACACAAACACGCACACAAACACAAACACACACACACACACAAACACACACACTCTTGCTCTCACTCTCTCTCACACGCACATGCAAACGCGCACACACACGCACACATGCACTCACTCTCCCTCACACACGGGGTGTGTATGTAGAACTTGGGCTGAGTTCCTGTGGCACACTCTGGCTGGGATGATTAGTGGAGACAGAGACTGTAATCTGTGTCCTGCAGAGATAGATTGGCTTCACGTAGAGACTATTTCCATGGCTACGCCTGTTCTTTCCCCACAGAAAAAGCTCACAATTCAGTTTCAGCTTCAAAATCAACAGGAAGCTCTTCAAACTATCTCCCCATCCTGATCTTTATGTAATCTTCTAAATATGATAATGCTTCTGATTGCAACTACTGAAAAATACGTGTATTACTGAATACTTGTTTCTTATTTGGGGTGTGTGTGTGTGTGTGTGTGTGTGTGTGTGTGTGTTTGTGGCAGTACAACACAAGTACAATTCTTAAATAAAGTGTAAAAACTGAACAGTGCTCCTTCCTTCTCAGAGGTTAAAAGTCACATCCACTGTGTCCTCTGTAATCAGCAGAAGCAGAATACTAACATGTCTATGGATTTACTGCTGTAACAGTCAATAGCAAAACTATTAAACAGTGAGGCCTGCTATCATGCATCACTCCAGCCGTTCTATGACAAAAAGGCCTGATTATACTGTACCTGCTACAAGCTATTAGAAGTTATGGCTTTTATTCTCATTAAGGTGTAATCTTTTGTAACCGTTTCCATTCTGTTGGTGCACTAGTGAGAACAGTGTGTGTGTGTGTGTGTGTGTGTGTGTGTGTTTGTGTGTGTGTGAATGTGTTTGAGTGTGTACGCGCGTACAAATACGTGCATGTTTTTAATAGAGGCAATCATTTTTGCCATGATGGTCTCTGATATGCCGCCCTGCCTGGGTGCTATTGACACACACAGTTGATTTTCTACTCCACTGCTTTTCAATTTGGATTATAAAAATGTGTGCTCTTTTACAGCAGGGTGGGAGTAAATCTTTGGGACTGTCGTGGAGCACCATAGATCTAGCCATGCCAAAAAGAAAAAAAGAAAGAAAAAAGCAGCCCCTGTCCAACTAAGCAGTAGAAACGAGTCATCTTAATCTAAAGGATCTCTAATGGGATTTCACAAATACTGCAATAAGCTAGAAGCCTAAGCACTTCTGTAAATACCAGTAGTAATAGTCAACCTGTCAGAGAAAAACAAAAAAACAAAACATAGTGATCATGTTGTTTTGCCCTGAGGTTGGAAACCAGGATAAATCAATATAACCCATTCATTTTTTAATCTTTTCTTCTTCCCCCAGCCCATTTCTTGTTCTCTTTCTCTCTATGCACTTGTTCCTCTCCCCTGATGTATGAGTTGAATGCTGTTTTAGAGACCAGGGAAGGTTTTATAGACTGCCTCACGGATCCACACACTGGAAATGTTCCCCAGCTCAGCACACTAACTAAACGTTAGATTGGCAGATTGTGCACCAGAGGTGACTGTCACATCTCTCTCTCTCTCTCTCTCTCTCTCACTCTCTCCAACAACAAAATGCTCCACCAGGAGTGAGAAAGGTGGAGAAAAAGAGAGAAAAAAAGTGGACACATAATTATCTGTCGTTTGGCGAGCAGAACAGCTATTACCCGATAAGTTCTGAGTTCATCCATCTCTTTTAGAAAAGCAGCTCTTAAAAGAAAGGCAGGAGAGGAGTGGAGGTCTGGTATAAATGGGGAGAAGCTGTCAGGCAGATTAAATTCACTCAGCACCCGGGTTTATGTCTTGGTTTTCATTTTTTTGTTTTTCATCAAAGATGGCCAAACTCCTCCATCACTCTGATTATGGGTGAGGCATACCAAGTATCATCAGAAAAACGTCGTATCTGATCTGCCCAATGCAGCAGTAATGAAAGCTCCATCAGCAGACCAAACTTCTCCATCATATCCCCAATGTCTGGAGAAGCAGAAACCTTTCAGCCGCGTGTATTAAACAGAAGTTAGTCCTCTCTCTCTGGTATTTTGCAGTCAGTTGCTACAATGTTATAATCAGTACACCTGCCCCTGAGAAACAGTGTTCTCACAGACAGGCCTAAGAATACATAATACATAGACAAGACTTCTGTGAAAGTCTTTGATTGGCTGATCAATGTTAGAAAGGCCTTGGTAAGACCATGTGATAGATTGTGAAAGATCTGGTAGATGGTTGCTTATGATTAGATTTTGGCCAGTTACATAAATAGAAATATTCAGTAGGTAATTGATACATGATGTGCAGGTCTGTAATCCTGTAATAACTTGAATAATCTCAAATGTGTATCAATGCAGTTTTAGTTTCAACACACTGCTCAAATGATGCACTGTAAAAAAAAACATTGTTAAATTACAGTAATTTGCTGATAGTAATTTCATCAGCGATAAACTGTTTATTTAAAGCTTTTTTTCTACTGTATTATAAAATTACCATACTTAAGATTATTGTATTTGTAAAGGACTGAAATTATTTAAAATTGTTCCATATCAGCAAAACTTTCTAATTCTAAGTTTGCAACAGGAAACAGTTGATCAGATATCACGGGAAGATTGAGTAAAAAGGAAAGAGATAGAGAGAGAGATAGAGCAACAGAGAGAGAGAAACACCAAACCACTAATCTGCTGCAGCAACAAGAAGAGAGACTTTTTGCATTGTAATACATGGGCTAATATATGTTTAACTAGTTGTGATATTACAAACTGCTTAGACTCTCCTCCTACCCCCCGCCCCTCTTCTCACCCTTCCTTAATACCTTCCCTCACCCTCATTCCCCCTCTCCATCCCCATCCCTGTCCCTTAGCCCCTAATTTCCCTCTTCCATGGCCCAAGCCCCCCCTGTGTTCAGGGATCATGCACAAAAAACAGAAATTCAGTCATTGTAACACTTCACAGACTCCAGGTTTGATGACTTATCAACTCCAATGAAGGTCAGTTTCCCCTGTGAATTTGGACCATGCCACAAGTCCAGTCAGCATTCCCTCACTCATTCACAACCTTTATAGGGCAAAAGAAAATGACACTAACCTGTACAGCATTGTCAAATAAGTGTGCATATTGAAGCTGTAATCAGGTGTATAGCTGTAAACCTGCTATAGGGTTTTTAAATAACCACTGTCCCGATTAACCAACAGCTGATTCTCAAACTGTCTGTGAACCTAAGCCTTTCGCAAAGTTAGAGCAATCATATTTGATATTGCTTGAAAGCATAAAATGCCATGGACATGAGTAGGCTGATATTATTTTACTATTCCTTAAATCAGGGGTGGGCAAATCCAGTCCTGGAGGGCCGGTGTCCTGCCAGTTTTTGTTTTCACCTCTTAGCTACCTGTTGATTTTCACTTTGAAAACAGGTGTGCATGCTCTTCAGCCAATCAGAGACTGTATTTAGTTGGTCGACAAGAAAAACAACAGGACCATGGCCCTCCAGGACCAGAATTGCCCACCCCTGCCTTAAATGAAAAAAGTTACATAAAATTGTTTAAACTGAGCTCTGATGAACATTTTTAAATTCCAAGAAGTATCTCCTCCCTCCAGGCAGAGACAGCCTCAAAAGGATAGCAGCACCTCCCATTTCCACATCAGATAAAATGCTACCCTCTGCTCTCCTAGAGTTTAACACAGACTTAGCTTCAGTTGAGCTCCGGTTGTATTTAATCAACATTACATGCACTAGTGTGTTCATGTGTGGGTCAGGAAATATGAGGATGTCTCTGTCTTTCTCTGCAGAAAAGACATTTTTGTGAGTGTGTGTGTGTTTGTTCGTTTGGTTGTTTTGTTTTGTTCTTAGTTGTTCTTAGTTCTCAGTTTTTAAACTTTTATATTAACATCTGTGCAAATGCATTTTGTATTTGCACTGAGGTATCAGAATGACAATGAGAGAAAATGACTGTTTTATTAATATTGTGTAATTTATGAACTGCATTCTGTTTGGGACAGAAAACAGAGCTGAGTAGTTTTTTCTCCTGGCCTGCTCCTGTCCTAGCTTACAGAACAAACCTGAGTAATGTGGCCAGAACCACTCACCCAACAGAACATTATGAAGACAGAGGTGCACATTTTTAATGAGAATTCCTCACAAAATCTAGTCATAAAAGCCCTGACTGAACACAGAATGATATATTTATTTATTTGCCCAAGGAAGAAAGGGGATTTATATTGAAACTGCATTCATTATCAGCATGTGTCTGTCATTTGGGTACTGTATTTGTATAGCGTATAATCTGCTTCCCTATACAAAAGTGAAAAACTGACAAGACGCCGAGATCTTCATCCCTTCATCTCTTCTGAAGTGAGGAGAGAGATGAGGGAGGTAGATGGAGATTCTAAGACTAGATGATGGAGAGCAGGAGGTGATCCTTTAGGTAATCACCTTTAGGTGATCTTTTAGGCTGATTGTTACACTGTCCTTTAGGAAACATGACTATTTCTCTCTCTCTTCATAAGCCATGTGATTGGACAAGAACTGGATGAGGTCACATGTAGATGTGTATTGCGTCAACAATGTGACTAGTGATGTCATTTTACACCAGAAATATGATCCGTGTTATCTAATTTAACAATCTAATGTCTGAATATGAGGACAATAAACACCTGGTCAAAGTTTTACTCAGACCATTAAAGCCAATAAATATTCAAATGAAAATCAACCAATACCACAAATAATATGGAGTTGGATGAGCCATGTCTGAGTACACCAAACAGAGAGAGGTGCATTCTGGGTGAAACCAAAGTTAGCACACGTCCCCATTTCAACACATGCTACCAACTCATGTATCTCTGCCACCAAAAGATCACAGGAGACTATCACTGGCATTTTAACATTCTCAGTTCCTACCACAGACAGAGAGGGCTGGAGGGAGAGAGAAAGAGAGAGAGAGAGAGAGAGAGAGAGAGAGAGAGAGTGTTGCTGTGCTAGACTCTGTTAGACTCTGAGATAAACATGTGGATGTTTCTGCTCTTCATTGTGCTGTACACGAGTGAAGGTAAGAGAAATAAGTGTGTGTTAAGAAATTTGTTCAGAGAATGAGAGCGAGAGAGAGACCAAGAGCGAGAGGGAGAGTGAGTGACAGAGAGAGAGAGAGAGAGAGAGAGAGAGAGATGAAAAATTAGTAATGGAAATTGACCCTATGTATATTTTGAGCTCTAAAAAGTCCAGCATCTGTCAAGGATAGCATGTCAGTAGCAGAGTGTTTGGTACAGTGTTTGGTGCTCTGATTAGTTCTGTTGGATTTTGTGAGCTACACAGAGTGCTGATGATTAGTCATTTTGATTTGGTCAGGGTGAGAACATCTGAGCTATATATCAAGAAGAATGTCAACTTTTTTCCACCATCAGCTTATGCGTTGACCATTCTGTTTTTGTTTCACTGTTCATCGGGATACATTTGGAAATTAAGATGTCCTATGTTGTTTGGTACATGAGTTTACTGAGCAATCAGAAGCAAGATAGTCAGAATACATAGAGTACACTGGTGTATTTCAAAGTACTACAAACAAGTGGGGAAATCATGACAGTATAATACTTTCAGCATGGGAATATGTCAGGTCACTTCTTTACATCCAGTTGTTATATGTGTTTCCAAACACTGATATCTGTTCTAAAGCACTTTATTTACCTTTTCTATTAGGTCATTTCCATTCAAGATTGTCTATGTCCTAGTTGTGTGTGAGTAATATAAAGGCGTCAGTTCAGGTCCCAGCCATAGCAGTATGTGGTTGTCTTGTGTGTGAAAAGAAAGTGTGAGTTTTTTCAGTTGAAGTTGTGACTGTTTATCATGGCTGATGATGGTCCCCAGTAAGTTAAACTTTGTCCTACAGACAAAATGGCATATCTGGCACACAAATATCAATAAAACCGGTGTTGTGATCATATTAGATAGAAATATTATTTCAAATTCAGACCTGATTGTGGGCGGCACGGTGGCACAGTGGATAGTGCTGTTGCCTCACAGCAAGAAGGTTCCAGGCTCAGTTCCCGGCTGGGCGGCCAGGATCCTCTCTGTGTGGAGTCTGCATGGGCCCACAGTCCAAAGACATACATGTTAGGTGTCTTGGAGACACTAAATTGCCCCTAGGTAGGAATGTGTTTGTCTGTGTGTCTGCCCTGCGATGGACTGGTGACCTGTCCAGGGTGTTTCTTCACCTTTCGCCCAATGAGCGGGATAGGCTCAAGCACCCCCCATGACCCTAATTAGGCTAAGCAGCTTTGAAAGTGAGTGAGACCCAATAGTGTGATTGAATTTGACATTATGTTAGTCATATGTTTTACATTTCCAGTCACAGGAAGAAAAATAAATGGAGACTGCATTCTGTCAGAGAGTGAGCAGGAAGTCGACATCACTGGACACCCTGGAGGGTCTGTACTCCTGCCCTGTTCCTGCACTGACTTACAGACTAAACCTGAGAGATTCAAGTGGACTCAATGTGATCA